>NC_041404.2:75720093-76020093 GCF_900747795.2 Erpetoichthys calabaricus
CAATCATGTTACGTTATTTTTAAAATGTTTCCTTTACTTTTTCATAACCTCTTTAACACACTACTTCTCCGCTGCGAAGCGCGGGTATTTTGCTAGTAACCAATATAACTTAAATACTAAGCTAGTATCCCAAATGAACAGCCATTCTTATTTTTGTACCAAATCATGTCACCTGCTTTTCCAACTGTCAAAAGTAACCAGGCTGAAGCAGGCTAACCTTAGATTCTCTTTCACTTCTATTCCATTGTCCACTACATGCCAAATTACCAATAATTGGCCATCATAATCTACAAATGGCTTCACTCTGCACCTTCATGCTGAAAAATGTTGCTAAAGTATTGTTGCTTTACAAGGTGAAATTATGCTTTAACCCTTAACTTTAAAGCCAAAGCAGAATGTAAGCAGCTGGATTATTTCACTCTAATGTGTTTAATATTATAATCAAAAAAGCACTAGGCTGAGATTGACCATAATAAATATCAGCACAGTTGAATATCTACCTTGGCATAACAACCACTGAATTTTTGTTAATCAAAAAAATAACTTTATGTATTCTGCCTACATTCCTGTAAAACCTGCATTTGAATTTCAAGAGGACACATCTTACCGGGACACCATGATTCATCAGTATATTGGGGTTCATGATGGTCACAAGCTGGTGAAGCAGGTCTGGCTGGCTTTCAAACAACTCTGGGGTTAGTTTCTTCATTACCTCCTCCAAATGCTCTGCCGCAAATGATGGAACACCATACCACGTCTTAGGTTCTCCCCTATCAGAATGAGAAATAAAAGTTACTTCAAGAAACATTATAATACAGTTAAACAGGTTGTGAAAGTCAAACAAAAAAGTAGGGCCTTACTATAAGGAGCAAAACCTGAAATAATCCACCTATTTATTCATATTATAGTTAAAAGTCAAAATGTAAAATTTCTAACTATAACTTTTCAAGTAACAGAAGAAAATGTTGCTGATTCCTGTTAATATTTAGAAATTCAAATTTGAATGATTATAATTTGAGCAAAAACTGTATTTTCATCAAGTTTAAATTAGGGATGCACGAGAAGATCGGATTTATATCTGTGTCAACAGATAATGGGTTAAAAAATTTTTATCGGCATCGGACTGATGACTAAATTGGACCGATAATTCAAACCGATATTGATGACGCATTCACTATGTTCCGGATGTGCCAGACGTTTAGGCGACGATGGCTACTGTGCGAAAATGTCTGCGGTGTGGAAATTTTTCAAAGTGAGTGAGAGTGACATAAAATATGCCATTTGCAACACTTGTTCGACTGTTTTGCGCAGAGGGACCAAAGTGTGAAATTTCAATACTACCAACTTAATTACACACTTGAAGACACTCCATCCTGACAAATACACAGAATTCCTCAGAGCAAAAGAGGAGAATCCTGTGCCATCGCGCACAAAATCAAAAACTGCAGTTGCTCAGTTACTTGAAAAATCAAAGAAATTTGATAAAGATAACCTTAAAGCTCAAACAATTACTGCAAAGGTGATGGAATTTATTGCTCTGGACGATCAGCCATTTTCTGTTGTAGGAGATAGGGATTTCGAAGGTTGCTTGAGCATCTTGAGCCCCGTTACCAGATACCCAGTCGCCGTTATTTTTTTGACATAGCGCTTCCAGAGTTACACAAGATTGTGGAAAGTCATGTGCACAAACTCCTTGCTGAAGATATCACAGCCATAAGCTTTACCACTGATACATTGACATCTGATATGAGTGCTATTAGTATGCTTAGTTTAACTGCTCAGTGGATCAACCGCAAGTTTTAATTGCAGAAAGCAATCTCGCACGCCCAAGAATGCTCTGGATCACACACGGGTGCTGCACTCTCTGTGGTGTTTAAACACAATGTTTGAAACATGGAAAATACCCAAAGAGAATGTTCATGTATTATTACGAGACAATGCACGCAACGTTGCAAAGGCTATGGAGGAATTGGGGATCCCAAGTTTGCAATATATGGCTCATACTTTACAGCTTGCGGTGAACGATGGTGTACTATCCCAGCACAGCGTCTCAGATACAATAGCAATCAGCAGAAAAACAGTCGGTCACTTTAAGCATTCACAATTAGCCAACTCGTGTCTCAAAACTATACAAACTGAACTTGGCATGCAGCCGAAAATACTTCAGCAAGACGTTTCGACTTGATGGAACAGCACATTCTATATGCTGCAAAGCTTGCTGGAGCAGAAAAGAGCCCGGCTTATTCCTCCGATTCTGAGTTACCTGCAACTCTAACGCCTAATCAGTGGGGTTTGATCGAGAACATAATCACACTCCTTGCGCCATTTGAACAACTGACAAAAGAAATTTGCTAGTCTGAAGCCTTGGCTTCTAACGTTATTCCCTCAGTTAATGCTTTGAAAACGACTGTTAACCAAAAGCGTTCATGCTGACTTCGGAGTCAAAACCAGTAAAAGCGCTCTCTTGGAAGCTTTAAACAACCGTTTGTTTGAGATTTACACAGAATCCATGTACTGTGTTGCCACTATTGTAGACCCAAGATACAAAGACCGCTATTTCGATGCAGATATAAAATCACTGGCACTCAAAATGTTGCGAACTCAGATGGAACTTGCATCGAACGAAATGCAAACGACTGAGTCACAGACAGATGATCCACAACAGAAAAGGGCCAAGATAAATGACGAGGTGGCATGAACGCTCTTCGAAATGTAAAACGAAATTCTTGAAGAGAACACATTGATGCCTCAAGAAAACAGCCAGATGACAACAGAGGTGAGTTTTAAAAAAGTTCTGTGGAGATCTTTACAACATTATTTTAAGTAAATAACTAGGGCTGTCGAATTGAATATCACTATTCTAACATAATTCGAATGTATAAAAAAATCTTGGAAGGCAAGAAAGAAAAAACAGCAATCGAATGTAAAAGAGCGGTTGTTGGTTTTTAAAGAGCGGTTGTTGGTTTTACCTCGCACTAACTTTGGCTTCATGTTACTTAAGACGTGCTGGACACTATTGTGGGATTTTACAGATCTGTTTTTGTACATAACTTTTTAGGATCAGTCTATACGTGTTTCTAAATTGTTAACCCATATTGTTATTAGTCATTAGTTAAACGGTCGGCATCTTCTGTGTTAAACACACCCATTTTAAAGATCTCTAGTTTTCATCAAGCGACTGAGCCAATAGCCTATGCTTCTTTGCTTCATATTTTTGTTCGGTCTGTGTTAACCAAATAGTTTCATAAATAAACACAAACTTGTTTTACATTTTTTTGCTACTTTGAAAAATGCTGTCTGCTAATAATTGATTATAATACACAAAATACTTAAAAGACCTCAACAAAGTAACATTTAATACACTTGTTTCATTTGCAAAACACTTAAAGGGTCACAATGCTTCAGTTTATTTACTGTAAAAAAATAGACACAGGGATATAAGGTCCTCTGGCCTCTAGGAAAAAAAGAAAAAAATGACTGCATTTACTTTGTTTGAGCAATCACTGACAATTTTGTTTGTTTTTCTTTTGAACATTGTCTTTAGAAAGTGCCAGTGCGGTTTGTGTCTTATTTCTCTTTGTGTTGCTTTTTGTGGGAGAGCCAATAACATTCATGGAAGCCACTGTTTTCACCTGAGTCTCTTAAGCAATAATGAGCAACTTGTATGCAGATCATGATCTACAGCAGGGGTGCCCAGTGCGTCGATCGTGATCGACCGGTAGATCGCAAAGGTAGTGCAGGTCGATCGCGTTGCATTCAAAAAATTTTTTTTTAAACGTTAGTCTATCACAGCATTTCTCAACCATTAAGTATTTGCGACCCGAGTTTTCATAACAGTTTTAATCACGCCCCCCCCCCCCCCCAACGTTTTTTTGAATGGAGCCCACTAATACCAATTTGTTCTTTTTTAACTCTTTTAGGGCGGATGTCGACTTTTGTCGACAGGAGGGGTTGAAGGCGAATGTCGACAAAAGTCGACATCCAGGGATAGGGGGCGACAATCAGCTGTTAATGGCGACAAATCTCACTGTCACATCACAGGCATTCCCTCTGTGCTTGGAGGAATGCTAGACTCGTTGACTCGGCAACTAAACCTTGCGTGTGCGTGAGTTGCGAAATGTAAACAAAGGCAAGATGGCACCGACATGTGAAAAGGCAGCGAAGCAAGTGCAGAAAAGAAAACACTCGGCAGACGATGTTTTGCGCATTATCGCGGAGTCAGACTCTTGATTTTTCAGAATCGGATTTTATTGGCAGTGATCAGGAGATCGAGCAAGAGAGTGAGAAGCAGGCATCAGCTGATCAGACACCAGCCGATGCCGCGCCAGCGGATCTGCTGCCAGTTGAGTGCCTTCGCGCAGCCGATGCATCTATGGCAAGGTTCGCATGGGATAAATACACAGACATTGATCCGTTGAGAGCCGATCTGGCTACCGGAGTTTACAAGACGGCATGGCTTGCTGTTGGACACGACAGATCACCAGCTGCTGTACTTCAGGCTGCTCTCTCCTGATGCTGCTTTTCAGCTACTGTCAGACGAGACAAACAGGTAGGCAGAGATTTTTTTTTGAATCGCGGGCTGCGTTTGCATTGCATTCTCATTTTTCAAAGTGGAAACCCACAACGAAAGACAAGATGAAGCGCGCTGTGGCATTACAAATAGAGATGGGACAGAACTGGTGATATAACTTCAGGGAGCATTGGTCCAAACGTGTTTTGTCCCCTGGTGGCTTAGGTACGTGCTGCTGCTAAGTTTTATTCACTTATGTAATAAACAGAAGCAAATCCCATGGGGTGAGCCAGGCTATAATGCCATACATAAAGTTTATAAAGTTTCAGACGATGAAAAGAGGTGACAATACGGTTTTCATGCAGGCAGAAAACTTGGTGGCAGTGGCATGGCACGATAGCAAATGGGTGACTTTTCTCTCTACAGTACACACTAACAATATATGTGAGAAAGTGCAGCAACAGACAATTGAAAAATAGGCACCAAAGCAACACATATTGTAAGGAGTGCAATGTGGCAATGACTGAAATTGGCTGCTTTGAGCGAGATCAGACTTTGCTGTGTAAAATGTATGTGATATGTATGTGAAATCATAGAGTATGCAGGCTCATACAACATGCAAGACAGTAACATTTGTCAAAAATAAATATTTTTTGTTGATTTGATATGTTAAACAATTGCTTTGTGTTCTTTTTTAAAAAATGTTAGTTTTTGGAAAAATATTCAGCCCTGGGAGAAAAGAAACAAAAAAAAAATTAGCCCTAAAAGAGTTAATTAATGATATATCATAGATGCATATTTTATTATACCTACTTAACTTCTGTCAACATTTATCTAACTCTATTTTTCTAGTATCAGAATGTAGTTTAAGTTAATTTGTTTTGGTTTCAATAGATGTATTTTTCATATTTTCGATTCTTGTTTTCTTTTTTTCACATCTTCACGCCCCCCTTTTTGTTACTTTCGCCCCCATAGGGGGGCCTGCCCCACAGTTTTAGAACCACTGGTCTATCATATATCCTCCCTATGGCATTTGCCATTTGATTGACATACAGGGCGGCCAGTCTGAGATCTCTTTTTTCCTAACACACTGGTCATCCCGCATGCATAATCAAACGCGCGAGCTACTGCAAAACTCCGGCTGTGATCTAGTTAGCCTTCCAATTTATATCGACTAAAGAAGGGATTTAAAAAAAAATTGTTTGGGGAGGGTATGGGCTGGATGTGGAATTGGAAGAGGATTCTTTTTCTCACAATGTCACAATTGAAGTGCGTTTGTCTGATCTGTCAATCTATCATTGCTATTCCAAAGAAGGAAAATGTGGAAAGGCACTTTCCAACTGTTCATAAAAACTACGAAACTGACATTCCTTCCGAAAAGCGATCCGAAAAAGAGAAAGGAGAGGGAACTAAAATCGCAGGTAATCGGACAGCCGTCATTTTTCACATTCAGCTGAATTCTGGGGCTCATGGACAGTTTTGGAACTTACACACAGGAAAAGTACCCAAACATGAGGAAATGTGCTACCTCCTTGACTGCATTATTCGGCTCTACTTATTTATGCGAGTCAGCCTTTTCCCACATGAAGATTATTAAATCCATATACTGTAGTGACCATAAATGTATTGAATTGTTATTGTGCCATAAGGGTTATTCAGTTATGCAACGTACAACAACATATATTTTATGTATAAAGTATACTCAGTATATATATATATATATATATATATATATATATATATATAGCATTTTTAATGTAGGTAGATCATTTCGACCTGGTCATTTTAAAAGTAGCTTGCAAGTCGAAAAAGTGTGGGCACCCCGATCTACAGTGAAAAGCAAAAATAATAAAATGTTTCAAAAAACAGCAAATACAATACAGACATGCATTCAATTCAAATGCCATATACTTATTTTTATTGTAAGGATTCTAATCTTAATCTGACAGCCCTGGTAAAAGCCAAAATGCAAATCTATCTTTTAGATATGAAAGATGACACAGAATATAATACTGTATACATATGCATGCTACTCGGCAGGTGCAGGGATTGATTTCTTTCTGAAGCACCAATTCCGAGGAATGAAAATCCAATGAAATACTGGAACAACAACTGGAGTCGGTTTCCTACCATTGCCAAAGTAGCACGAAAGTTCCTGTCAGCCCCATGTACTAGCGTGGACAGCGAGAGATTATTCAGTTTGGCTTCTAATGTGATCAACGAAAAGAGAAACAAAATTTTCTGCAACAAGACAGAGATGCTCTTGTTTGTTAAGAAAAACCTCCCCATCATGCTTAAAAATTAGAAAAGAATGATAAACCTCCAGAAAAAAAGTTATTTCTTTACTGTTGTACGCTTTTCTGTTTTTTAAAATTATAGATTGGTTAGATTTTTTAAAAGTTATGTGGTATTTAATACTGCAGACTGTAAAACAATGCATCAGATAGCCAGCCAAATGTGGTTGAGCAGAAGCCATTTTAATGATTGTAAATAATCTGCAAAAGTTGTTATTCTTAAGTGGTATTGCTTATTTCATTGTCATTGTACATTTTACCATTTTTTTCAGTTTTCATTTTTTCGATTATTGTTGAATTTGGTGTATTTGTTCCATCAAAAAGAAAGAGAAAAAAGTGTTATTTAAAGCAACAACCTGCAAAACTGTTTCCCATATAACCAACAGGTAGCCAGCCAAATGTGGCAGATATTATTTGTTTTTATTGATTGAATGTGGTGTGCAAAATTGTTATACAAATAAATGTTCACTTCTTCTGTAATTCTTGTCCAGACAGATCAAGTCTCATTTTTCTCTGTATCTTATAACTACGTATATCGGCATCGGTATCGGCAGATAAGTACATAAACATTATCGGATATCGGCATCGGCCCAAAATTCCGATATTGGTGCATCCCTAGTTTAAATTAACCTCTTTTCAAAGTGAAGCCCAAGTGGAGACAATATTGTATTTTAGAAGTAATATTCCATGTGTGTACTCTATATGCTTACGACTAGTTATCGTACTCAAAAGAATTTGGGTAACAGTGTGAGTGCATTTCATACATAAAAAAAATCACTCTTACCAATGGAGGTAGTTAATAGAGTAGCTCCAGTGGTCTTCAATATGCCAGCAAAAAGCAGAGAAAACCATCCCCACGTAAAGCCATGGCACCTTCATTCCAGAAATGTCTGCATTTATGTGGCTCAGCACTGACTGGTCAAGGACTGGCATCACATTAAGGTTCCAACCACTGCGTGCATATTCCTACCACAGATATGAGAAAGGGTTAATGCTTCATACTTTTTTGGGGAAGTACATACAAATCTATCTTTATATATAAAAAAAGAGAGAGAGTATACACTGACACACACACAAAGTACGTATATTCATCAATTACCTCCTCCTCTGGTGTTAGGACCCTCTTCCCATCATTTATTGGAAATCCACTACCAAACTCTTTGGAGTGGATGTCTGCCCCATACTCAACTGTAACATCTTCTTCAATACTGCTTACAAGCCGCCAAAATTCTTTCTCCACTAATTCAGTGGGAACCATCTGTAACAGGAAAGGGGAGATGTCATCACTAAGTATGCACAGTTGGAATACCAAAGGCAGACGCAGAAAGCATAAACTAGGTAAATATTAAAAAGGATGGTAATATTGTTTACTGAGATATTACTAGATATTTGCGTATTTCACTCACTTGTTTTATTTACTAATTCAAAATATCAACTAAACTACTGACATCAACAGGGAAACCTGTTGTGTTAGTTAAAATTAACCTACATTCAAATTCCTAAAAAAAAAAAAAAGTCTTTACGTCACTGTAAAACTCTGTAGAGCCAGAAATGGGTTAAACTAGTATAGTGATGACTCATTTTTGCATGTTAAACACCATACAGCTGTTTAGCAAAGCAGTCTGTTAACATTACTCACAAATATCCTTGTATATAAACAAAAAACTAAGCATACTGTTTTGCTTTCCTCTATAAAAAAAAAATTAAAAAAAAAAGCATACTTCAGTGTTGGTTGAAGATTTTAAAAGTGGTTAACATCTATGGAATTCAAATACTTTAGTATTTAATATATATTCATAATCATTAATCTTTAATGTTTCAAATGGCACTTTTCAAAAGATAATTTTTACTTTTTAAATAGTTCCACCAAAAAACAAAAAAATCATATACTGAGTGGAAAGTCTGTGGCTATGATTATAATACAGCTCACAACCTTATAAGATGCATACCGTATGGGGGGGGGGGTTTACAGGTTTAATTAAGTTTTGGGAATCTAACCAGACAGATATGACAAGAATTAGCTCTGGATCTGGCACCCATCCATGACAGCATATAATCTGAGACG
Organism: Erpetoichthys calabaricus; assembly: GCF_900747795.2. Classification (NCBI taxonomy): domain Eukaryota; kingdom Metazoa; phylum Chordata; class Cladistia; order Polypteriformes; family Polypteridae; genus Erpetoichthys; species Erpetoichthys calabaricus. The sequence goes on from NC_041404.2 coordinate 75,728,963, forward strand.
CAACCTAATTCTTTGAATAGCAATAATTCTTCAGTTTTATTATTATAGACTGCTCAATGAAACTAACTGGTAATTGTTTTATATTAATTAAGTGTACAGTTACTAAAATTTATTGGGCACTCTCCAACATAACTGCTTACAGAGCCTTACATTTATTCCTCCTTTAAATTAATTTTATTTGGTTACTACTAATGTGCATAGGAATTGCACAATTCCATATATCCACAGAAGTGTTTGGAAAGCAGTCTTTTCTTTATTATTTGACAGATGTCCTTACCTAAGGCAACTTAGAAAATTTGATTATAAAAATACAAACTTACCAAATGAGAACAAATTTAACTAGAACATAAGTACCTTAGTTCCTACAAATGAACCCATTGGAATATCACACACATTTTATTATTTCCTGCTGCATCTTAAGAAGTTGATTCACCCAATACTATGAAAGCTTATTCCAGCCAATATTTTTTTAATTGTATTAACTCACAACTGTATTTATGAAATATTACACAAACTATATTACTTCTTTGCAACTGCTAACACTGCCTGTGCAAACCTCTTTAAGGGACCTGTGGAAACAGATTCAGCATAGATGTTGTGGGTGACACGCGGAGTGCGTGCCGACTCCACACAGACAACAGGCAGGCGTGAGAATGGTATAAAATGGACTTTAGCCCCTAGTGTTCTCACTGTCTGCATTCCATACTGTATTATTAGAATGTTAATTAGTTTAATTATGTGAAGTCAACTATAAATGTAATAAAACGTTTAAATGGATGTATCTATATACAGTAGCTACATAAATCGTTCCTTAGAATGCAACTGGAGATTGTCAGGGATGTGCTTTTGCTCCCCTTCTGATGGGCCACAAACTTAACAGTAAATAACCAAGTCAATATTTTGTTGAGCGAGAGAAAGATTCAAGAATATCAGATGGAGGACTGAAAGAAAAGCCGATGTTCACTTTTGGTACTGAAAATACTTAAAACACTGAGACTGATCCATTTAAAAATGTGGGTTTTTCATTGATAAGTTAATTCTTTTTGCTGTTTTTGGCTCATGTATCCTTTGGCAATATCTTAAGCGTTATATTACTAAAAGTTAATGAAGGAGCAACTGAAAGGAAACTGCTTTCCACATGAAATTTATAGGGACGAAGCGAAGCTAAACAACATTATTAGAATATTTAATGAAAGAGAACTGTCCCGATAGTCTAATGATAAGTGATTAAAACAAACCCTAATTCTATCATTTTTCAATATTCTGGTGTTATGCAAAATTGGTGGTAATTTTTTGGAGCCAAGGAATGCTTAATTTTTTTCCCCTATTTAAATTAATAGTGATTCATCTTAAAATGATTTTTAGTAATATACTAATTTTGTAAACTGGGGTTGGTCTTACTGTATTTGTAAATATACAACAAACACTGGAGTTGTGCTCTATATAAAACAAGTAAAATTAATCATAAATATGGACACATTCCAGACTGGAATGCAGTTAATAACTCGTATAACATATGTAGAATTTATTCAATACACAAACAGGACATGTGCATATAGCTGTGTTACTGTAATCATACAGCTTAAAATAATAGCATTTTAAAATCTGTAATGTATTACTAAACTTCCCACAGATATTCAAGAAAATTATTTCAATACCTACAGGGCAAATGTAGATTGCACAAAGGCACTAGAATGTTCAATCCTTTGGTTACGTATCTTCTGGACAGTAATTTAAATAAAGCAAAAACTCTCCCTGATTTCTCCACTTTTAAACATACTGGCATTAAGTACTAAATATCACACTGACTTAAATGATTTTCCCCAAAGCTTTTGGAGTACTATAATTCTAAGTGCAGGAAGTAATTTTTCTGACATTTAGGTGAATTTTCCAATTTAATTCTTGTACATTTTCATGAGAAATAACGTATAGTACATTTCTTTAAGACAGAAATGCCTTAAATTTACAACAAAAGTGAAATGGGTATAAAAATATAAAAATATGTTATATTAAGACTTAAAAGTTACTTACATGGACTGGCATATTGAAATAGTCTGACTTGAAGGCATCTGCCATCTCTCCAAAACTCTGCAGTGTATATTCTCGTGTAGCTTGCTCAAATCCAAATGCCTCTGCAGGCTTCTTACACTCCTTCAGAAAGGAAGGAAAGCAACAATAAAAGCCACCAAAAAACAATCTATTGTTATGAGAAAAAAGTATAGTCATTTTGCTGTATGATAAAATTATCTCAGGACAATATACCCTACAATCACCTAACTAGTCTGAACTTAAGCTATGTAGTACATTTCAGGAAACTATAAGTGAAAAATATAAGTGAGTGCCCTCACCTCAGCTACACACTTGGGACACCTCCAATCTCCCTTGGGTGTTTCAGGTAATGGAGGAAGAAGGCAAAACGTGTGGTAATTATCATCACAGCTGTCACACAATAACAGTTTGTCATCCTCATCTCCTCGGCCACACATTCGACACACAAAGGAGTCCACCTGAAGATGGGGTGGGGGAGAAAAAAGGGAAACCCTATTACTGAATTAAAGGTTAGGTTGAAAAATCAAAACAAAATGGACAGATTAAAAAAATCTTTTAAAATGGAATAAGAAATATAAAATTTACCATGACTATTGCATGCCTAGTTGAAATTACTCTGTTATCTATCCATCCATCCATTTTCCAACCCGCTGAATCCGAACACAGGGTCACGGGGGTCTGCTGGATCCAATCCCAGCCAACACAGGGCACAAGGCAGGAACCAATCTCGGGCAGGGTGCCAACCCACCGCAGTACTCTGTTATCTATTCTTTAAGAATTTAATCAAGCCATACTTAAAAAAATAATGACAGAGAGAGATGGGTTGGGAGCATGCGCTGACAGTGCGTTGCCACACACACCACATGTTGAACCAACTGGTTTGGGACTAGAGATACCTCAGCACCACACTGGAACAGTGTGAGGATTTTAATGGTGGCTGAAGTGCCAATCCTGCCACGAACATGATGGATAGTGAAAATATCTAGTTTACCATGTTTATCATAGACAGTAATATAGATACTGGTGGATAAGTCGACCATCAAATTTTAAACCAAAATACAGTACCATGAAAATTGTATCACTTACAGATAAGCCAAATGCAAAAATTTAAAACAAAAAAAATCGATCCAGGAAAAAACAAAATTTTCAAGTAACATGTAACCCAACACAATACTTTTTTTAATTGATGTAAAATCACTTGTTACCTGAAAGAAAATATGCGTCACTGCGTAACTATGAAAGTTTATTTAAAAAAACTTGCCAGCTGCTATCTGAATAACAGAATATAAGCATCTGCAAAAATCACTTTTGGAGTAATACAAAAAAAAAATAAAATCTTTGGATCACCAAGTCTTTAAAGCTACCATCTGAAACCCCCTCCATGCCAAGCTTTGGACAACTCTTCCAATACCTATGTAAATTAGTTACAGTGAGATAATCATGCTTCAGAATCTATTCTACTAAAGGGTACAGTACCTCTTCTCGTCATTAATTTTCCATATAAGGATTTCAGGGCTTTTTCATATACTCAAAGTGGAAACAAAACGTGAACTATGCTCAGCAGATAGGCTAAACACAATTTTTGGGTCTACTTTGTGTCCTAAAATTCTCTACTAAAGCCCATGTCACATTAGACAACTTTTCCAATCATTTTCAGTTGAAACTTTCGTTTACATTTACATAACCAGCCAGTAGAAGGCAGTTGGTGGCACTCTCCCGTGAAGAGTACTGCCTAATGTAACATATAGGTGCATCTCAATAAATTAGAATATCATCAAAAAGTTGATTTATTTCAGTAAGTCAATTCAAAAAGTGAAACTCATATTATATATGTTCATTAAAAAAGAGTTATATATTTCAAGCATTTATTGGAAATATATCTGAAAAGACGACTTTGGACCACTGAGCAACAGTCCAGTCCGTTTTCTGCTTAGTCCAGGTAAGACGTTTCTGACGTCGTCTCTGGTTCAGGAGTGGCTTGACACAAGGAATGCGACAGTTGTAGCCCATGTCCCGGATACGTCCGTGTGTGGTGGCTCTTGAAGCACCGGCTCCAGCCGCAGTCCACTCCTTGTGAATCTCCCCCACATTCTTGAAAGGGCTGTACTTCACAATTCTCTCAAGGCTGTGGTTATCCCTGTTGCTTGTGCACCTTTTCCTTCCACTCAACTTTCCATTAATATGCTTGGATACAGCACTCTATAAACAGCCAGCTTCTGTAGCAATGACCTTTTGTGGCTTAACCTCCTTGTGGAGGGTGTCAATGACTGACTTCTGGACAACTGTCAAGTCAATAGTCTTCCCCATGATTGTGTGGGCTACTGAACCAGACTAAGAGACCATTTAACGGCTCATGACACCTTTGCAGGTATTTTGGGTTAATTAGCTGAGTGGAGTGTGACACCATGAGTCTACAATATTGAAGTTTTTCACAATATTTTAATTTTCTGAGATACTGAATTTTGGGTTTTCATTAGCTATAAGCCATAATCAGCAAAATGAAAAGAAATAAACGCTTGATATACAGTACACCCCCAAATTTCACGGGGGTTACGTTCCTACAGCACCCGCGAATTGTGAAAAAAACGCAACTTTTGGATGTGGTTAAAAAATGGCTATTTTTATAGTTTAAACTCTAAATATGTCCCAAAAACATTTTAATTTAATTTCAAACTCAGCTTAATACATTACCTAAAAAAAAGAATGTAAAGGTTAAACCCGTATACTGCACAATATTGTACTGCTAGGTCTCCCGCAGTGCTAGAATGTAAAATACAGATGTTACCGCTATATGTACTGTAATTAATGCAAGCGCATTTTCATTGCCAGAAGCCTTAGAAGGTGCAGGGCGTTTCGACTGCATCATGGGGCTTTAAGCCTTAAACTGCCACATACTTGGGGGGTTAATGCATCCCTGGACGCTAAATATTTTTTTGCTGCACTAAACGTCACAATTTACAAAGAAAAAGTGAAATTTTAATGGAACACATTTTTTTTCATGCAAAGAGCATCACAATTACTGCAACACTAATCATTTTACACATTGCTAATGAACTGTAAAAACTATTTTAAAAACAACTGGAACAATATGTACAAGGTGTAACTGATGCCATGGATGAAATTACGAGCCAACTGCGCTTGAACTGGCTGCACGCAAGCACATAGAGGTAAGCGCTGATGCTGGCAGGCTATAGTGCTGCGGCTCAATCCCAGGGACAGTGAGACTGCAGTGCTGCAGGATGTCACGCTTGGGTCACAGAATTGCACAGAAACACAGGAGATTGTAGAGACAGGAACTTTATTCAAACACTTCAAACAAACATGTCTCAGAAGTAAAACGGGCTCAGTATGCAGTTAGTTCTCGTTTAAAAGAATAGGCAAACATCACAGGGGAGCACAACAGGAGCGGGACCCACAACAGGAGCAGAGAATGTCTGGGGGAGGAGAGAGAAACAAAGCAATCAGCCAAAAAGGACATGTGCTGTTCAGGCTTTTAAGTAGGCGTAGCTAAGATTCACACAGTCGAGAAGACGGTGATTTATTTTTATGGTGGAGATTCCAGGGACACACCCAGCCTTGGCCCGACCCGCACACACTCACAAATGGAGACAAAAACAAAGCAAACAGCAAATAAAGAATGTAATGAAAACGAATGAATACAGTGATATCACCCCTGTTCTCCTTACGGCGATTACACAATAAATAAAAAGAAAACACAAAAAGTAAATCATGAAAAACATTCATGAAAAACGGCAACGGATGAAATGTAATGATGAAACCAGATAGTCCAGAGATCTGCACGTTGAATGGGAATGTAAAGATAGTCCTACTGCTAGTTCCTGAAATGGTGAAGATGGGTGGACAGGTTCAGGAGCGCTCCTTTCTTTGCAGAATGGCCATGAATCCACTTACAGTCCTCATGTACACAGGCAGACGGCAGACAATTCAGACACCAATCACGAAAAGATCCAGGACAAAACGAGTAAGTACAGGTAACCCAACAGAAGGCAGACAGACAGGAACTTGAAACACAAATTACAAAAACTTTTTTTTTTGCTTTTGGTCACTGGGCCCCCTTTTAAAAAGTTGCGTGGACATCCTTTGATCCCAACAGCCTCAGAAGACCAATCTGAGCCACTGCAGGGACTGCTGGGAGTTGCAGTTTCAAATTTATTGGCTACTTTCACCATCCCAAGCTGCGTTCTCCACTACAGTTGCTTCCTGTTCTCTCTACAGTACAGTATTTCCACGAAAAAAGCCATAAAAATTGAGGTGGATATTTGCGGTTTCCGCTAACAATTATTAGATAGGTTCTATGGAAAAATACGCGAATGACTCAGGCTGCGAACTCTGAACCGCAACTTTGCAGGGGTCTACTGTACATCACTCTGTGTGTAATGAATCTATATATGAGTTTCACTTTTTGAATTTAATTTCTGAAATAATTTAAATTAACTTTTCGATGATAATCTAATTTATGTACCTGTACCTTCCAGCTGAGACCAACTAGTCTGCAACAAGCTAGGATAAAATCAAACATGTCTTATCTTCTCTCTAGTGGGGTAGTCTATGTATGGAGGAGAGCTGACAACCAAATGAACCATTGAATGCTCGTCTGGAAGCATGATGAATAGAATGTAGTGACTAGGAATAAGGAACATGGGTGGGTTTTGACCTCACTATTTTTATACTAAAACAGAATCAAAAAAAGAATTTAAGGGCAGAGATTGCTGTTGACCTCATAGGCAGCTGTTAACTCTTCATTAAATGGCTGCTTAGAAAAAAAATATGGGCTGTCAAAAAAGGGGAATCATGACTGTGCTGGAAGATCGACACTTAGTCAGTAAATGTGATATGGGTTGCAATTTTAAGTCCTGTATTTTGACATAGGTCAGTGATGAGATCAGCAACTGCAATAAGCAAATCTGACATACTAAATGCCAAAAAGTCGAGTAATGCGACACTGGCTTTATCTGCGAGTACATACAGTTATAATGAAAGAACTGCAGAAAAAAAATAGTTGGCGATGTTAAATTTTCACCTCTTGCATTTGCACAAATAATACATAAAAAAGTACATATGTCTCAGACAATTTTTCTATCATGATCAATGTCAACCAAATGGAAATGCACTGAAAAATCATTAACTCAACTTAACACTCTGCTGTAGAAGAGCTTATCTTCTATAAACTGTCTCCAATCTGAAACAGATGATATTTAAATAGGGGAATGGATAAACATGAAAGATGTGAATGCAGAAAAATCTGAAAACAAAGATAAAACCAAAAGACAGTAAGTAAAATGGAGGACAGAATGAAAGAGTTTAACTAAACAAATGTTAAATACATGTGGCCAGTGAGAACTGAACAGCTGGAAAAAATGGTGTCTCCAGCTGAAATCAGAATTTCTGCTTTAGAAAGCCAATTTAAAACTCTTTGTAATAAACTGGGAGCAGTGTGGAACCAGGGGAGTGGGCCAAATATGAAAATCCTTTAAAATTTGGTTCAGAGCTTGTTGTTAAAATTATGATGTAGGGGTGGGCGGTATGACCAAAATTCTATATCACGGTATTTTTCTAAATTATCCCGGTTTCACGGTATTTAACGGTATTTTTTTTCCCCATGCATGAGTGGATGTTAACCACATTATCCACTGCAATTACTGGCTAAGAATAACCTATTCCACTGTCAAGAGTATTGTACATTGTACAAAAAAAAAAACATTTTAATGTGTACACAAGTATTAATACAGGTTTGCACTGCCCCATGAAGTGATAGTTTTCAAGGGGGTGGCACTAATGGAGAAGGTATCACATTGCATGACAGATGCAGTCAAAATATAGAACCTTTTTATTGAACAAATTTTGCAAAAACTTAAACTATAATTTTGACAACATATTTTCAACCATACAAAGAGGCATTTAGACTTATCCAGAAGTGCTTGTCAAAAGTTGTATTGCACTGAATATGTCTTAGAAAAGGAATAAATAGTAAATATTTTCTGTAAACCAAGTACACTTTCTATTAATGTTAACAATCTCTGTCCACTGACACGTTAAAGTGACTTTTTAAACAACTTTATCATCATTAAACTGCATAATATTTAAACTAATAAATAATAACAATAAAAATAAATAATAGTATTATTACTGATAGTTGCACTATTACTTCAAGACTTTAAGCCCAGGTGCATTACACAGTATTCACCAAATTAAAATAAAATAAAACAAGTGCAACTTGGTGATGACATGTTTACCAACTGAACCATCATTTAGGCAAACTGCATTAATATGGACCTTGCTTCCAAGCTAAGCTATATGCATAAATAATAAACCTGCAACTTGCATTTATAATGCTATTTGTGGTATAGCCCAGGGGTGGGCAGATTCAGTCCTAGAGGGCCGCAGTGGCTGCAGGTTTTTGTTCCAACCCAACTGCTTAATAAGAAGCCCTTATTGCTCAAGTAACACTTCAGCTTCACTTTAGTCGTCTCGCTTGTTAAGATTTTGAACCCTTATTGCTTATTTTAGTCTTAAACAGCTGTAGTCTCGGTTTTTAATTGCTCCTTATTAGCAATAAGATGCAAATTACAAAAGAAACCAGCATTTCTCCATTTAGCTTGTCTCCATTTACACCTGTGTGTATTTATCATGCACTGTTAGGTTTAATTAAATACTTGGAAGGAAAGTGAAGAGAAAAAAGTGAAGCTCTGAGAATAACTCGTCTGTTTTAGACTTCAAATCATTTGGATGATATCCTTAGAAAGGAAAAAAAATCTAGGATATGAGAATGACTTGATATGGCAGAGTTAAAGCACTAGCAAGCCATGAAATTACATAATTGACAAGGATTGTATTTTAATTAAGCAACTGGGTTGGAACAAAAACCTGCAACCCCTGCGGCCCTCCAGGACTGAATCTGCCCACCCCTGGTATAGCCCTACGGAATCGTATTAGGGCCACGGTGAAGAAAAAAACAATACGGACACAGGGAAGAAAAAAACAAACTATATGTCGAGAATAAAGTCAACATTTCCACTTTATTCTCGGCGTTTATGTTGAGATTAAAGTCGACATTTCCACTTTATTCTCATAGTTTACTTCATAATTAAAGTAGAATGTCGTAAACTAAACTTCTTCCTAAAATCAATGTTAAATTTACTAGATTTTGTCAAACCTCGTCATAAATTAATGCAGCACATTAAATGCTTTGTGTTGCGTTCCCCGACCCAGTTGTTAATCACTTAGCTTCTTAAACTGACTTCCTCTGCACTAAGAGGAGACAGCGATCACCATACAGAATTCATTCACTTCATGATATTCCTGCTTTCTGAAAATTTAGAATGCTAAGATAAATACTTGATATCATTTTCATGATGAAATGCATTAAAGCAGGTATTAAACATACACGGTAGTGAGGCGGTAGTGCTGCTCTCCTGCAGTAAGGGGTCCCCAGCAATGTTCCCTCTAAGGAGTAGCATATAGTGAGCAAAAAACATTGTTTATGAGCGACATTTTGTTTAAGCCAAAAATTTATGAGCACCAACTCCGACGGTCGGAGTGAGCGATCGTGCGATAAGTACGAGCAACGGCGTCGGAATGAGCGATCGTGCGGGAAGTATGAGCGACGCTCTGAATTCGTGTGAGCGATTGCTCACGCGCTCAGCTTAGAGGGAACATTGGTCCCCAGGTGTATGTTCAGTGTAAAGAACTTTATGGCAGGTGTGACAAGGCTCCAAAAAACTGGATGTATGAATGGGTATCGCACAGGTTTAACTTAAATATTGTGTAAATGTTGGGTTTGTGATCTGGTGGTCGGAACACAGAATTCAATGCATGTTCTTCTGAACGGCTTTCTTTATTGCACGCGTGCTGTCTCTATCTGACGTACCAAAACCCCAGTTCCTATCCTTCCTTTTTCTTTCTCCACATAACCAATCACCACACGATAAACCTCTTTGTGAAATTAAAACTAGTTATAAACTTAGCCCACGGAGTATTCAGAACTTTAAAAATATCTTTGTTATACATGTTTAATTATGCCATCCATTCAGGGCTGTACCCATCCTTGAACGAGTCGCCAATACATCGCAGGATGAATACGAGCAAAACATACACTAGCAGGGTCAATATAGCATAACAAAACCCCACATCCTATATGACTTTGAAAGGAAACTGAAGCATGCCAAGTAAACCCACCAGAAAAACATGCAAATGCAAGGCAGGGTACATCCGAGACACCCTTGCTGTGAGGCAGCAGTGCAACCTCCACACTGCCATGCCCCCACATGATTAATGCATTTCACCATGAAAATTATATCAAGTATTTATCTTAGCATTCTAAATGTTCAGAGAGCAGGAATATCATGAAGTGAATGTATTCTGTGTGGCGATCGCTGCCGGCGCCTCCTCTTAGTGCAAGAGGCAGTCAGTTTAAGAAGCTCGGGGAACACTTAACACAAAGCATTTAATGTGATTTATAGCTTATGACGGGGTTTGAGAAAATCTAGTAAATTAAATATTCATTTTATGATGAAATTTAGTTTACGATGTTCTACTTTAATGACAAATTTCGAGAATAAAGTCAATATGTTGACTTTAATCTTGACATAAACGGCAAGATTAAAGTGGAAATGTCGAGAATAAAGTCAACATGTCATCACACTATTATACAGTACCCAGGTAAATTACACTATATTGAAAACAAATAAAACAAGTACAACTTGGCTTGCAGTATTATCTAGTAGTATAGAAACAGTACTTACACATTTGAACATAATGATCCACATCCGAGCTTTTAAAACCAAAGTATCTCCAGGAAACGGATGTGATTCCTTTTTTTCGGCAAAAGTTCTTCTGTGTCATTATGTTCAACTTTATTGTCAGCTTCAGTTTCGGAATGTTCTCTGTTCATTTTCCCAGCGCAATACCTACACTACCACTACCTATTTAGTGGAGTAGCAGTGAAAAAGAGCCCCTGTGCAACAAATCTGTGTTTAGCAGTGTAGCAGTGAAAAAGGTCCCCACTTCAACAGTTTCCCGCTGCGCCACGTTCCGAATGTCGTTTAGGCAATTTAAACCGGTGTTGTGGTATAAGAAAAATCCATATCATAAAAAAAATAAAAAACGGTTTTCGGTATGAACCGGTATACCGCCCAGCACTATTATGATGTAAATTAAAATTTAGAAATTTAAAGTACAGTGATCCCTCGCTATATTGTGTTTCGCCTTTCGCGGCTTCACTCTATCGCGGATTTTATATGTTAAGCATATTTAAATATATATCGCAGATTTTTTGCTGGTTCGCGGATTTCTTGCGGACAATGGGTCTTTTAATTTCTGGTACATGCTTCCTCAGTTGGTTTGCCCAGTTGATTTCATACAAGGGACGCTATTGGCAGATGGCTGAGAAGCTACCCAACTTACTTTCTCTCTCTCTCTCTTACGCTGACTTTTTCTGATCCTGACGTAGGGGGATTGAGCAGGGGGGCTGTTCGCACACCTAGACGATACGGATGCTCGTCTAAAAATGCTGAAAGATTATCTTCATGTTGGCTACCTTCTGTGCAGCTGCTTCGTGAAGCGACGTGCTGCACAGTGCTTCGCATACTTAAAAACAAAGGGCACGTATTGATTTTTTTATCTGTCTCTCTCTCTCTGCTCCTGACAGGAGGGGGTGTGAGCTGCCACCTTCAACAGCTTTGTGCCGCGGTGCTTCGCATACTTAAAAGCCAAACAGCCCTATTGATTTGTTTGCTCCTTTGAAGAGGAAGATATGTTTGCATTCTTTTAATTGTGAGACTGAACTGTGATCTCTGTCTTGTCATGGAGCACAGTTTAAACTTTTGAAAAAGAGACAAATGTTTGTTTGCAGTGTTTGAATAATGTTCCTGTCTCTCTACAACCTCCTGTGTTTCTGCGCAAATCTGTGACAATATAAAAATAACCATATAAACATATGGTTTCTACTTTGCAGATTTTCTTATTTCGCGGGTGGCTCTGGAACGCAACCCCCGCGATGGAGGAGGGATTACTGTACATATCGTTGACCTGGTAAATATTTCACTAAAAGATACAAAAATGTAGAGCCCTGAATTTCAGTAAAAAATTTAAAAATGATGACACCTGCACTGTGGAATTTCTTACACAGCATATGTGTCATACCCCCTAATCCTTGCCTAACCCAGAATTCGTAGAATTTTGAAAACCTTAAAGATATACAGCTACACACAATCCGTGCAGAGAAGGTTGACAAACCCTTGACTTTCTGAAATTAAAGAACCTATAAACCTACTTGCAGGCCTTGTATTACTATCTAAATACCTCTTGATCTTGCTATATATTAATACCTGCCAAACTACCCGTCGTCACCTGGAAAAACTAAGTATCAGAAGTACAGCTGAAGTCAGAAGTTTACATACACTTAGGGTGTAAGTTCTTTAAAATTCATTTTATAACATCTCCATAGAGTTTATATTAATAAATTATTAATTTGTAACAATAATAATAATATTAGGTAACGGGAGTTGCTTACTCTTGAACATGCTATATAAAAACTATCCATGAGTGAAACATTCCTAAATTACATTAACGCCTGTTTTCTCTAGTGACTTGGATTTTATTGATAGAAACTGCAAAACACAATTCCACAGGAAAGTGTATTCTTTTGAATTGAAAAGGGCAATCAGTAGGAATAAGGTGAAATCTGTGTATTTTTTTTATCACATTATGTGATCCTTAGAAGAGAATGAAAATTATATTGTAGTAGCTCAAAGGGGACCTGTAAATTTTTAAGCAGATTCCATTGGTCCAGGGGTGTTTCTACGATTTGTTGGTATCAGGGTCATAACCTTTTCTGATTGTCACATGCGGTCTTATGTGTATGTAAGACTAAAGAGCAGGTGGAAGGTTTGAGGGTATGAGGCCTTTGGGCTTTCAGGTATGCTCATATAATGGTGCAGCATTGTTTAGGAGATACATTGTACATGATTGATAAAAAGATCAGGGGCTAACTGCTACTGATCATGTATATTATCAACAAAAAGATTGGGCTGGGCGCAACAGATCAGGGGCTTAAGCCTATACAGCCCTATTTCTCCCTCGACGCTACTGTATCAGTCCAGGCTTATTGTCGATCCAAAGACGGAACTTTCTCCTTTGCTTCTCTCTCTTGACCTCCTTTTCTCCATTTTGGATTTAATAGTTTGGGGGCTAACCTCTCTCTCTCTCCCCTAAGGCACAAAGTGGAAGAAGAAGAAGTAGAGGAACAGCTGAGAGATGCTGTGTGTCGTCAACAGCATCGTCGAAAAACTCCGGGCCCATGAGAGTTATATTCAGCAACTCCTAGCCAGATAGCTGCACCTCTGGGAATTGAAGGCTTACCTGCTAAAAGAGACCACCTCTGCAGCAGAGATCGTAACAACTCATCTCAATTCAGCAACATCAACCCCACGCCATGCTGTCTGCTCACTGGACCAAGTGAGTTTTACCCCTGCGCCTACTCAAAACGATGATGATGAGGGAATATGGTTATTTCAGCAATGCAGACAGGAGTTCAAGGCTAGAAGACCTTCATCATCTGGGGCAAGTATCATAATCCAGAACTGCTTCAACCCTCTCTGCTCCCTCCAGCAGTCCTTGTTGATATATTTGTTACTGGGCATTCAATCATAAACAACCTCGGTATTTCATGTCCTAAACAGCAATCTTTTGTTTGTTTTTTCCCCAGTGCACGTGTTTGAGATATTATGAGAAGAGTGCCAACAGTTTTGAAAAGCACAAGGACAGGGCTGCTGGGACAACTGCACTACATGCGGGTGTAAATGACATTCGATATCATCAGTCAGGAGGTTCTTAGGGCGGTTTCTGCAGGTCTAGTTCAAGCGACAAAGTAGAGGACTCTGGCTGTGAGAATCATCATTTTGGGTCTCCTGTCTCTAGCTAGAAGGTTAGATGAATTCTACAGTCGTCTGCTGGCCTTGAACAACTGACTGAGAAGCTTCTGCAAAAGACAACTTTGGTTTTGTGGACAACTGGGATCTTTTCAGGGAGGGGGCACCCAGGTCGCTTCCAGAAACATTTCAAAGGTCATCTGTCTTAGTCCTGACTACGAAATTTTAGCCTTAATGTTTTCCATAATGCCTTGCTAGCATGTGATAATTCTGTAGTACGTTCATATTCAGATGTGCACTGTATTAGCATTATAATAACTATCAACAGTCTAAAACAAAAATGGACAAATTGGTATAAATGTAAACAATTTAATTACATTTCACCTTGTGCACTGTATTAGAACTATAACACATTATAAATGAAAAAAATCTGCACAAAGTGGCATTAACACAAATAACTTAATTACCATTTCAAGCTGCCATAACACTCCGATTCAGCTTGGCTCTTCTGATAATTATGGCTCTGCTAAACATTAGAGCATCAACTAGCAAGCCTCTTTATATTAATGATCTTATCAGTGAGAAGAAAATCAACTTACACTAAGTGAAACGTAGCTCAGCTCAGAGGTTGCGGCAGTGTTAATTGAAGAAGAATCTCCGAATTACAGCTTTGCTCATTCAGTTTACCAAAGCAAAAAAGGCAGCACTTGACACCACAGTATTCTTATAAATTGCCTTAGATAATGGGTGGGCCTCTCTACAGCATCTTTAATAGGTTTCAGCTTTACTTAATAGACAGACAATTCTTTGTTAGTTGTGGTGATAGTACTTTGGAGACCCATGATATTTAATACGGTGTACCACATGTATGGTACATATGGTGGATCTATTCTGGGTCTGATGCTTTTTCAATCTACATGCTTCCATTAAGTCAGAGTATCTCAAAACACAACGTGAGCTACCACAGCTATGCAGATGACACAGCTGTATTTATTGATAGCGCATTAGGCCCTGAAACTCTTAGTTCTCTGATTTAATGTCTTACTTGTATTTCCGATTGGAGGAATAGTAACTTTGTCAAACTAAGAGAAAACAGAAAACCTAATGATTGGCAAACATGGATATAGCTATGGCATTAGAAATAAACTTGATCCCTTAGGTTTAAAAATCAAGATGGAGGTGAAATACTTTGGGTAATCATTGACTCCAACCTAAACTTTAAAATCGCATATTAACTAGATTATTAGGTCTGCACTTTTTTCACTTAAGGAATATAGATAAAGTTAGACCTCTTATAACTTTACAAGATGATGAAAAAATTAGTATACTTTTGTTTTTAGTTGACTAGATTACTGTGATGTACTCCTAATAGGACTACCTAAGACCGACCTCAATCGGCAGCATTATATGAAGAATGCAGCAGTGAGAATCTTAACTAGGAAAAGAAAATCTGAGCACATCATCAGTTTTAGCGTTGTTACATTGGTTGCCTGCATTATTCAGAACGGACTTTAAAATAATACTAATGGTTTCCAAAGCTCTGTTCTATGTTTTGGTATGCCTGTCCTGCTACACCCCAAGTCATAACCACAGATCTTCAAATGCAGTTCTGCTTATAATTTTAAGAGCCAAACTTAAAATAAGTGGTGAGGTGGCTTTTTGCTATTATGCACCCAAAACCTAGAATACTTGACCATTTGAAATTTGTCAGGATAGTACTGTGGATCATTTAAAAAAAAAAAAAAAACTGCTAAAAACCTATTATTTTAATATGGCTTTCTTTTGTAGCTACATTTTAGTTGTATTTCCTGATACACTATATGGGGATAGAATTATATTCTTCAAGGTTCCACAATCTGTACTAATCTCTGCTGTTTTTTCTAGTTCTTCTGTGGTGAAAATTTGCACCACCATCACCACCTGATCAAGGGATCATGCAGCGCCGTGTTGATGGATTGAAGGCAGGTGACCCAGCTGTCCACAAGACCAACAGCATCAAATACTTTCATGTGAAGCCTGAAAACAAAGAGGATGGATATATGACCATTTATGTTAGTCAGAACGCCCAGTGGTAGTTGAGCTGCCTTTTTGGCCTTGAAACCCCTGCAGGTTTAATTTTTTAATCCAGCTCAACGCTGTAATTTCTGTCCTCCCAGCCATCTGACCTTACCTTTTTCCTTTGTTACTTACTCTTTAATATTACTTACTCATTTTTTTTTGTTTTTCATTTCATATAACTATCTTTTTGTCATCCTGTAAAACACTTTATGCTAAACTGCTTAAATGAAAATGTGCTATATAAATAAATGATGTTGTTGGAGGGGGCAACACCTACACTCAATGCTCATGGTCACAGCACTGGTCACCCTCACTGGAGCATTCAGCCTGACAATTCCTTCTGCTCTGTCCTTCATTTACATAAAGAACACTCTCAACACAGTGAATAGCATGTATGTTAGCATAATATAAATATCGACAAATTAAAATAAATGCTGATCAGCTAAATTTCTTCTGTAACATCACAAACTTTTAATTAAATCAAAGCATTTTTGAGAGTTTGGGGTGGTTCTTTGGGGGTGGTGTTGTTACCCCTAGATATGTTGAAATGTCCTATCTTAGGGGGGTACATACTGCCCCAGATGTATCATTCTACCTAACTTCAGCTTTTTAACTGAACGAGAAATAGTACTTTTGTTGATAGATGGGTTTGTGAGTGAGTCAGTCAACAATCTCAATATCTATCATTCCATCACTCTTACCTACCTCTGAGGGTGTTATGCGGTATCTGGCACCATGATGTTAGCAGAACATCCTTCAAGTCCTGAAAGTTGCGAGGTGGGACCTCGAAGGTGGATTGGACTTTTTTTCCCAGCATATACCACAGAAACTCGATCATACTGAGATAGGGAATTTGGAGACCAGGTCAACACCATTAACTCTTTCAAATTCCCCAGACCATTCCTGAACAATTTTTGCAGTGTGAGGTACATTACACTGCTGAAAGAGGCCACTGCCATCAGGCAATACCTCTGCTATAAAGGCGTGTACTTATTGTCTTTAACATTCTTTAGGTTGGTGGTACATGTCAAAGTAACATCCACATAAATGCCTCAACCCAAGGTTTCCCTGCAGAACTATTGAATAGAGCGTCACACTGCCTCCACTGGCTTGCCTTTTACCCATAGCACATATTTCTGCAATCTCTTCCTCAGGTAAACTACACACATGTACCTGACCCACTGCATGATCTGAAAGAAAATGTGATTCATCAAACTAGGCCACCTTCTTTCATTAATCCATGGTCCAGTTCCAACGTTCATTCACACTGTAGACACTTTCAGTGGGGACTGTGGTCAACATGGGCACTCTAAACCGGTCTGTGGCTATACAGCCCATAAGCAGCAAGCTGTGATGCATTGTGTGTTCTGACACCTTTCTCCAATGGTAAGCATTAACTTTAACAGCAGTAGTTCTTAAGTTGGATCCAAACTGATGGGCTAGCCTTCATTCCCCATGCATTTCATTGAATCTTGGATACACATGACCCTGTCACCCAATTGGTTTGCCGTTCCTAGGACCACTTTTGGTAGGTACTAACCACTGCTTTCCAGGAACACCCCAGAAGACTGTACTGATGTTTTGATCCAGTCGTCTAGCCATCACAATATGGCCTATGTCAAAGTCACTCATATACTTACACTTGTCCATTTTCCCTGCTTTTCACCTTCAAGAACTGACTGTTCTACTTTCTGCCTAATATATCCCACCCTTTGACCATTGCCATTATAACGAGGTAATACATGTTATTATACTTACCTGTCAGTGGTTTAAATGCTGAAAGAGAAAATTACTTTTACATACCAGTACAACAGAAGTATCAGGTTGTGCATACATTTATGTGTCAATCTTCTATTTTTGTTATTTAAAATTTTACTCTGTCTATTTTATACACAGATTTAACATTTCCCCACATTTTACATTTATAAATGGTGAATGGGGTTGATGACTGGTTCTTCATTAGTATTTGTTTTGGGAGAAAAAAATAAGCAAGATGTTTGTGTTACACTTTTTCTTTCATAATTGTTTGAATATTAGTAGTTTACTCTATTACAAAAAACAGTGACACAAACCCTTTTAACTAGCACAGCAAAACACAATGGTACAAAGGTACATCTGTCTGTTTCGACAATGTTGTGCAGTTAGGTACCTCTGTTCACTGGATATGCTAGGCCTAATGTCAACTCATTCTTTGTGTTTCTTGTTGCCTTTGTTTATCAGACATTGCAGATGACATTAAGCCTGGGCGTGACTGACAGTACGTTGTTATATATAGATATTCACAAGTTCCCTGTATCTTTAAAACTATATTACTTTTCTATTATTTGCAATAAACACTACATTTTTAATTTTTCAACTAAATTCAGTACTTAAAAAATTTCATGTTAGCAAACTTTGATTACCTAAAAAACTGGTAAATGAAGGTTCCATGGTGCTATACAGAATACAGTATTTGCAGTTGGCAACACAAAATACGTATTAGATTGCAATGCGTTAATCAAAAATAATAATCTGAATTGCAATATCAAGGCCAGTAATCATCAATGATGATTATGGTTGTTCTCATGCAACTGTAGAAAGAATTTAGAGAAACTGCAAGAGAAAAAGTGTCGGTGAGTATGGTGTTCTATACCAGGGGTAGGCAATCTCGGTCCTGGAGTGCCACAGTATGTGCAGGTTTTTGTTCCAACCCAGTTCCTTAACGAGAACTCAATTATTGCTGATGAAGCACATATTGCTTAAGTGACATTTTAATGCTTCATTTTAGTGGTTCTCGCTTGTTAAGGTTCTCCAACCTTAATTGCTTATTTCAATCTTATACTGCTGCATTCAGTGTTTTAATTGCTCCTTATTAGCAATAAGATGTAAAACAGGGGTAGGCAATGTCGGTCCTGGTGAGCCGCAGTGGCTACAGGTTTTCATTCCAACCCCAATTGCTTAATTAGAAACCAATCATTGCCAATCTCAGACCTTATTTAATTTTATGGCTTGTTAGTCTGTGCAATGTAAGACTTTTATATCGTAGATTTTTTTCCTTTCCAAGGATATCATCCAAATGATTTGAAGCCTAAAACAGATCATTTTCAGTCTGTCACATTTTTCTATTAAGTGTTTTATTAAATCAAACCGTGCATGATGAACACACACAGATTTAATTGGACAAAAGCTAGCTGGAGAACTGCTGGCTGCTTTGTCTTTTACATCTTATTGCTAATAAGGAGCAATTAAAACACTGAATGCAGCAGTTTAAGATTGAAATAAGCAATTAAGGTTGGAGAACCTTAACAAGCGAGACCACTAAAATGAAGCATTAAAATGTCACTTAAGCAATATGTGCGTCATCAGCAATAATTGAGTTCTCGTTAAGGAACTGGGTTGGAACAAAAACCTGCACATACTGTGGCACTCCAGGACCGAGATTGCCTACCCCTGTTCTATACAATCCAAAGGTAATTGGAAACTGGCAGAAACTCTGATAGGAAGAAATCTGGCAGAACTAAAGTCACAACCCAAGTTTCTGAGGGTTACCAGTTTGCGTGATAGGTGCCTCATAGCACAACAGCTTCAAGCACAGCTTAACAGTGGTAGAAAATGCAAGTCTTAGTTTCTACTGTGTTCTGCAGGTTTGACAGGGCAGTCATTCCTTAAAGGACTATAAAAAAAATAAGGTCTTAAAATACCAGCTGTGGACTCCTGAAGACTGGAAGAAAGTCTTATGTTCTGGTTCATCATGCAAAGTGTAATCTGTCGAGTTGGTGAAAGGATGGTGTGACACCAACTGTCCAACATGGAAATGTCATGGGCTGGTGTTCTTTTGCTGGAGGCAGAGTTGGTGTTTTGACCAGAGTGACTAGCATTCTGAATCACAAGGGTTACCATACACACACACACACACACACACTCACTCAGTTTGGCTGTTATATAAGCAAAAGGTAGCTAATTTGATTAAAAAAAATCTGAACATTTTGTGCACTTAATGATTTCTTGACTTATTTTATTTGCCATTGTTTATTTGTTCTATGCCTTGATTTCATGAAACAATTTCTAAAATTGTTTTTGACCGGTAAAGTATGCAGCCCAAAAAAATTTACATGCAAATTACAATACATTGAAAAAATATTTTATATATTATATAACATTCTTATGTCAATTTTAGGGTGGCAACTCTACTATAAAAGGCTCATCTCACAAGGATTCACCCAGGAAAAAAGGTCACATTACACAAAAATGTGTGCATATTGTGTACTGTAAATGAATATTCACTGTCTTACTGTGTAGAACACAGAGATCCTTGAAATATAATTCCATTAATAAAAAATAAGTTATGTGAAGTGAGTCAAGGGATTTTCTGATGTTAAAAGGTAAAAGATTGACATTTTTGACTATAAGGATATGACTAACTTTAGCCAAATAGGAAAAATAAAAAGAATAAACCGCAATATATTATGGAATTAAACCTCAACATGCTGAGGGGGGGAAGAAAGAGCATTGTGTTGTGATCAAAGAATTGGGATTGAAGTATATCACAGAGTTTCTAACAATTACCTAGTTTCTGCCACAAGGGAGTTTTTTTACATTACATTTCTCTGTCACATTCCTTGGGTATCCAGCATCCATTGCAAGTAAAAACTTTTTTTTCGGCTCTTTACCTTTAAGTGCTTGCAAGTCATATGCTAGAGAAACTTAGATAAAAAAAAAGACTAGGAAGAGATCTTGTTTTGCATACTATCTATAGTTGAGAAAAAGTTTATGAAATACTGTATATTTATAATGAAGTTGTTCAACAAATATTGCTACACAAGTCTCTACAAATGTCAATACTATGGATTTTCCAATTTTAAAATACAGTATATATGGAGGATTGTTGGGGTTTGCATTGGCAAGTGTGATTACTTTGAAAAGGTGTGACTTGATATCAACACTTTGCCTTATTCAATTGCCTGCACTGTAAACATTTTCTCCAGGAGTTCACTGCTATTATTTTAGAAGAAGTTTTTACTTCAGTGAAAGTAGTGCAAAAAAAAACAAACAAAAAAAAACAAAAA
The DNA here is from genome assembly GCF_900747795.2 of Erpetoichthys calabaricus. Taxonomy (NCBI): domain Eukaryota; kingdom Metazoa; phylum Chordata; class Cladistia; order Polypteriformes; family Polypteridae; genus Erpetoichthys; species Erpetoichthys calabaricus. Next base: position 75,750,003 of record NC_041404.2, read on the forward strand.
AAAAAACAATGTGAAATATTCTACCAATAGTCAGCAAACCCAGGTAAAAATTATGGAATCACTACTCTTGGAAAACATTCATTAGGCTGTTTTACTTTCTTGCAAAAAACAAATCATAGATATGATACGAAACTATACTATTTAACAGCTGAATATTCTGGCATTGTAAAACATACCACAAAAAATTAAATGAAATAGTTGTAAATAATGGCACATTTTTGTTCAGACCAAGTAGAGGAAAAAAATTATGTAAACACTCAACAATGAGGAAAAAAAAATTATGAAATTACCTGTTAATATGAAATTTCTAAAACAAATACCTGCACAAGTCTAAATAAGCCAGTTGGTCTGCAGATAAAAGAGAGTGCCTGCAGACCTTAACAAGCTGTTCCACCATGCTGACTGACAGGTGTCACAGGAGGCTGGGGAACAGACCCAGCCAGGATGCCTGGAAGGACCAGGGGGTGGCTTATATGTCTCCCGGGCCACTAGGGGGCAACCGCCCTGGATCTTGTGGGGGACCACGGGAGAGGAGCAAGGAGGCTCAAGCCCATTGGGGCCCGTGGCCACCGCCAGGGGGCGCCCCGAGCCTCAGAGAGCCCGGGAAACATTCACTTCCGCCACACCCGGGAAGATCCTTCCAGGGATACGCGGAGTGCTTCTGGGTTCAAGAGCAGCACTTCCGTCACACCAGGAAGTGGTGCTGGAAGAACATCGTCAAGCACCTGGAGCACATCCGAGTGGGAATAAAAGGGGCCGCCTCCCTGCAATCAGGGAGCTAGAGTCAGAAGTGGGAGCAGGACGAAGCTCCCGTGAAGAGAGGAAAGGCAGCCCACGGGCTGAGAGAGAGAAAGGCCAGTAGTTGAGGTGTTTAGTGCTGGGAAGCACTGTGTGCTATGTGGGACTGTGTTTAGAAGAAATAAACGTGTGCTTTTTTTATATAAAGAAGTGGTCTCTGTCTGGTGGTGTTCGGGCATATCTCACACAGGAAATATGGCCCAAACAAGAGAGCGGTCAGTTGAAACAATGGAAAGAGAGAGGAGAGTTTAGGAGCATGTGCTGATACAGAGCATTGCCGCACCCACCAATAACAAACCAACTAAAGAAATCAAAAACAAATGGGCAGAAACAGGAGTCAACGTTTGTATAACAATCAGCTGCAGGAAATGGGATTTACATACAGAAAAGCCAAACAAACTATCATTAACACCTAAACATTAGAAAAAAGGTTACAGTGGGCTAAACAGAAGCAGTCATGGACTGTGGATGACTAGATGAAAAGAATATTCAGTGATGAATCACAAATCTGTACTGGCCAAGGAGATGATGCTAGAAGTTATGTTTGGTACTGTTCCAATGAAACAAATAAAGATGACTACCTGAAGAAAACAAGCAAATTTCCACACTCATTGCTGATAAGTGGTTGAATTTCAGGCAAAGGACCAAGGGAGATGGCAATTATTACCTCCATAGTAACTGCACAGGAGTGTACACTGAAATTTTTGACATTTTTTTCAAACCATCAATCAAAAGAAGGTTTGGTGGTGATTAAGTCATTTTTTAGGATGATAACATTCTATTAATCCCCGAAGAGAAATGTAGCTGTTCCAGCAGCTCACGGAAAAATTAAGTACATATAGATTAGAATAACTAAATATCTAAAATACTTAATAAAATAGAGGATGAAACAGATAACATAAATGAAAACCATAAAAAACCAACAATAGCAGTGTATATTACCAATCCACAGTAATAAATTCAGTGCAGTATCACAGTATTCTAATATGAGCAATAAATGTGTTACATAGGAAGACCAGTAATCACAGATAAAGTGTCTAGTGAAGGATAAAGTACCAGTGTTTACTGATGTCTCAAACATGCAATTCATGAAATAATCCAGTAAAGGATACACAAATTAAAGCTCAAGAGTTGTATAGTCTGACAGCAGCAGGAAGAAAAGACTTACGAAAGCATTCCTTCCTGCAGTAGGGGAGGTGCAGTCTGCTGCTTACTGCACTCTTTTGATCCTGCAGCAATTTATGGAGTGGATGGGAGGGAATCTTCATAATTAATAACACCTTTGCCAGCATCCTCCTCTCTACTATCACCTCCACAGTGTCCAGTTTCACCATGAGGACTGAATTGGCTTTTCTGATAATCTTGTTCAGTCTGTTATTATCCTTAGCTGTGATACTGCTGTCATAACACACCACAGCATAAAAGATGGCACTCAATACCACAGACTCACAAAGTCCTCAGCAGCAGGCCTCTCACATTGAATAACCGCAGCCTCCTCAGATACTCATAGGTTTAAACTATCTTAGTTTCCTCTCCCATGGATGATGACAGGAGCTGGAGAAGACGACATCTTCCAGAAGTCCAACACAGACTCCTTTGTTTTCTTGGGGTTTAGTTGGAGATGGTTGTGATGACACCACTCCATAAAGCTACTCAAAAGGCTTCTGCATTCTTCCTTCCCTTCACTAATACATCCAACAATAGATGTGTTATCCAAGAACACATCTCGGAATAACACCGGTAATCCGAGTTGTAAAAAGTGAAAAGGAACAAGAACTGTCCCTAGTCGAGCACCCCTGCTGCTAATTGCTCTCTCCGACACACAGTTCTCTAATCTCATGTGCTGCTACTACTCATGTTCCAATGTTTGTCAGATCCAGGAAATGGGAGTAGTGTTGACCTGTGTGGCACATAACTTGTCATTCAGTAAGAGAGGCTGGATGGTATTAAAGGGACTAAAAAAGGTTTAAAAAAACTCTCACCATACTCCCAGCCCTCTTCAGGCGAGTATGATCTGTGCAGCACATAAACTACGGCATCTTCCACCCCCAAATGCTGACAATAAGCAAATTGTGGAGGGGCCAACCTTGCACTCACCTGTGTTTTAAAGTGACCCAAGGAATTGCTTCTCCGTTGTTTAAATTACATGTGAAGTCAGTGCTGTAGGTATATAGTCTTTCAGTTCTTTGGGGTTCTTGATCATGAGATCCTCCAAAGCACCAGAGCCTTCTGTATTCTCAGACTGAGGTTGTATATGAGCTTTAAAGCACCACACAGCTCACCAGTACTTTTGAAACCGACTCCATCAGGACCAACCACTTTTCCTGTATGCAATTTGCATAACTCTGTTCTTACCTCATCCTCTGTAGTCAAAAAACTGTGGATTTGGGGTGGAGATTTAAGACAATGGGAGGTGGTAGTTATCAGAAAATTGTGAAGGGCACAGAGAAAGGGTATTGAGTGGAGGTTTACTGGGAGATGTATTTGCAAGTGTCCCACCATCAAGCCTATTAAAAGAAGGTGTTCAACTCATTTGACCTCCTTCAAGTTAATTCATCTTGCTGAAGTTAGGGCAGTTTGTACCCAGTCATTACCCTCATCCCATTCCATACCACTTTAAACTTACTCTTCTGAAGACTGCTCCCCGCCCTCCTTAATTCTCACCTTCAGTTCACCCTGCACACTCCTCAGACAGTCCCTATTAACCATCCTTAAAGGCCCTCTTCTTTTTATAAAACAGGTCCTTTAGATCAGGGGTCCCCAACCCCCGGTCTGCGGCCCACTACCGGTCCGCAGCCGTCTGACACCCGAGCCGCGAGAGAACTGCCGGCAACGGCGACTCACTCAGACTTTTCCGAACGCTTGGCGGGCGGGGCTTTGCAGCGGCGCAGAGAGAGGAGAGAGACCGAGGTGAGAGAGTATTACAACAAAGTATTTTTATGGTCCCGACAGTTTCCCCATATGACACGAGTCTATAGAAATCACGTTACTACGAAGTACATTCAACAGATGCTTTCATTATAACGAAGTGACCTTGAAATGCTTGAACGAATCATCCACAGATAAGTTAGATCTGTGGTCGCAGCTCAGTTGTGCACGTTTGCACAACGATCCCCAAACAGAAACATTGTAAAAAAATCTTTCTTCGAACTTTCCTCGTACTGTTTTTTTTTTTTTTGCAGTTTTTGTTTTCTGTAGTTTTCATTGATTCCTTTTGCTTATTGCTTGTCAACATTTGAAAAACATCCATTGGAATTTAACTCATTGTCACCCTCCTATAGAAACTGCAGACACGAAAAAAAGATTGCAGTGTTGTTTGTGATGTGCAATCTGTTGGAATGGCAAATGCAAAGCATACGTCTTTGTTATATGCAAAAAAAGAAGAAAAATCTCAGATTGCAAACGTATGCGAACTGCTTAATAACTTTAATAATAATAGAAATGTTATGTAAATTGTAAAACTGATAACAATTAATGATAAAAATAACTGTCAATTGTCATCAATTAGTTGCCTTGTTCCACATTACATACATCACTTCAGTGGCCAAGAGTAACATTCTGAGATTCAGCACAGACATAAGATGTAAATAGGGTGGAAGGTTGAAGACCAAATAGCCCTCAAGTATGGAGTAATTTAATCTTCACATCATTTAAGAAATCTGTGCCTGATAATGTCTGTAAAAATGCGCTGACTTGATACAGAAACACAACAGCGAGCACATGAAAACATATAGGACTAATGATGACTCCTATGTCATTCAAGCCTGGGGTAATCTGGAAGCACCCTCTTGACAGTGTAAAGTTAGAGTCATTAACAATACGCAAAACTTCCTTTGCAGAGTTTATTTTGACAACAAGGACAACTCATTGTCTTTACTGCCAGGTTGCGGATAAAAGCAACCTTACACTGTAGGCAACCTTTACTGACACTTAACAATGGTTTCAGCCTTGTACTTTCACCCTTTTTTGTCAGCTTTTAAAGTATCGAGACGAGTTGCTGTGCATTTTTTGGCAAATATAATTTTACTTTACACTTATGCTCTGCTTAACAGTATTACATGTGCAAGAAAAAAAAAATCACTATGGAATAATAAATGCTTGCACTTTTTCATCAAACATTCAATTTTCTTAAAATTCCCTAACAAATATTTAAGGTAATAACCAGCCAACTAATCGATTAGCAGAAGAGCTGTTAGCTGCAACCCTAAATGCTACAATACAATGCCATGAGTGCAGGTTTCCTTACTCAGTTTATTTGTAATGCTATGGCATATTTTTTATGACAAAGTTAGCTGGTCAAAATAAAAGCAATTCCCAGTACCTATGAGTTATGAATCTTACGGGGATAGAAACATTTTTAAATGGTATGGCCGGATGTTATTGATTTAACAATTAGCCTAAATTTAGGGAAATAATAAAAAGACTTAACAGTTGCAAAAAACTTAAGATCATTTGCATCCCCAAAAGTAATTGTATATTAAAATACTGCAGTTGAATGATATTAATTAAAACATATAGAATATTTACAAACAGGTCATTCAATACACAAACAAGAATAAGCATATCTGAGCTACTCACAAATTGTGAACTGTTATTGTATCGCCGAAGCCGCATTGTCATCTTAGTGCAGGGCTCCTGGCTTGGGCTCTCAGACTTCACTTCTGCATCATGCTGATCAGTTAAAGTGTCCTTATCAGCATTATCGTGTCCTCCTGGTGACAAAGGCTCTTCTTTTATTGATATGCTATCTTTCACAATGACAGTCTGTGGCAGTTCATCTGAGGAGTCGGATGAAAAATGTATATTTTAAATAAACAATCCTTTAGGAATGTCATACTAAAGAGTTCACTGCTTGATTGGGTCTATAGGTTTACTTAAAGCAACTCTGTCCCCCGAAACATGGTGCTATCAACCTAACCGGTGCACTTTGAGTGCCATACCTTTCTTTCTCATTGCCTTGTCTCTTGGAACAAGTCCCAAACCCATCATTTTGGGTCCAGCTCCATAAATCTGCAGTTTCTTCAGTTCAGGATTCTTTTCAATATCTTCTTCTGTGGGTTCAGGCTGTAAGAGAGACAAAAATAAAAGCAAGATTTAGTATTAGTAAAAAGGAAAGGGTTTTCTAGAAAGATGGGAATGGGTATACAGTCAGCCTTACTTCTAGAGATCAACCTTGGCACGTGTTCATAGTACCAGAACAATGGATGTGCACACACCTCAGATTCATGAGGATATCTTTAAAAATACTTGGGATACATATTGAAGGCTACGATCCCAACACATGCTGTAATCAGATGATCGGCAATTCATGTCAAGGGTGCACATGGTAGGAACAGCTGATCCGGGGAACCAAATACATGGAAATTAATCTTACACTGTCTTATTTATTAGTGATTTGAAACTCATCTGAGATAAACACTTAAAGTGATCAGTATGGCTCAACTATCACAGAAAATAAAACAAACACTGATATAAGCTTGTGATGCTTTCTTTACAATGGCGAGATATTCTGAGTTCATTAATATGCATGTGTTTTTATGTATATGTATGTTTGAAACACAATAAGTTGGATGGGGGCTTTCACACAAGAACACACACATACAGACAGACTAGAGAGTGACAATACCCAAGTGCGATGAGGGTCAGGATCAGGTTTGGAAAGTTGCTGGTTCGGTGGCACTTCTGAACTCTCCGAATCCTGCATGGAAACAAGAACACAATGTCGATAATGGGGGTGGGGGGTGGCTGGAGAGATGCAATGAGATGGACCAGAAAAAGGTAATTAGGAATGGATGTGTGGGAGTCGCAATGAGATGTTGAGGGGTGGTGCTTCGAGTTAGTGACATGCCATTATTGGAGGGCTTCAAAAGGTCTCTGTGTGACTAATGAGGATTTTGTTTTGGTCACTGGGCCAGTATTTTCTTCCACATATCAACAATGGCTTTCTTTTGACTGATTAGAAATATTTATTTGGGTAACACCCAGCCAGACTAAGATCTACTGTAAAAAAAGAACAAAGTAAAAATTTAAAAAGCAGAGATTGTTATAAAAAAAAAGTGTACCTGCATAAAATTGAGCCCTGCTAAGCAGCTTGTATAAATAAAGGTTCTACTAGACTACTATAAAATATAAGACTGTTTTCAGATTTTCTGAAAGACTCAGCCTCTATCAAAAATTGTTATGGGAGAGCTTCTTGGAATTCTCATTTGTCACAACAGAGGTATCAACAGAAACAAAGAGTGAGTGAATGGGGACTGGTGATAGAAAGAGGTCCCTTGGTAGACAGTAGTGTTAATAATGTTGATAAATTAAAAACTCTAAATGATACATATAGGTAAAGTACAAATTAAAAGTTAGTACTTAAAATCAGAACCAGGGTGCCAAGAAGAAAAACGAATACCGTAAAGATGTCAGAAGTCATGTTAGTGCAAAGATGACATGTAAGAAACATCATGAACAGTATGTTTTTTTTTTTGTTTTTTTTTTAAAAAAACTCAGTCCCTATCTTGTTAATTCACTTTCATATGTGCAGTTCAAGAATGAATATTTCCATATTTTAAGTTCAAAATGCCTACTATTATGCCCAGCAAAAACATCATCCCTAATTGGTCCTTTAACTTTTTCTAACAAAAACTACTTTAGTTAAAAAAAAAAAAAAAAAAAAAAAAAAAAATTCTCCACTTGACTTATCCAATCTGACCCTTCTTATGTATTCATTACTGATTAGCGATCTGAAGATAGAGGAGGATTCAGTTATATTGAGTTCAAATGCCACACCAATAACTAATTCCTAAACATTTAATGCAATAACTGTAGATTCAAACAAGTTTTCAAAATACAGCAAGTTCACGAAGTTGATACATTCTGGAATTTTAGTTCATCATAACCAACCTAATTATCTGAAGTAAATTTGCAATAGGGAGAATATAGATACTTATGGGAGCATGGGGTTTTTGCGGGGCTTGTGTAGTCTGCAGTTTCCTTCATTAGCCATCTTTCAATGATGCTACTGTCCATTTTTTCCACAGGTATTTCCATGCAGCTCCAAACACACGCATCCACTACTGCGTACACATTTATATCACCAGCTCTGCTTCTCACCTTACCTAAAGTCAGAGGTTAACACCACCAGTCTCACTGTCCCCAATACCCACTGAATACAGCAGACCAAGGGCAATAGATTTTATCAGTGGTGACCTGTCTAAATCCTTGCAGGTAAGTGCTGTATATCCGCATTCCCTCTCTTACAGTTTGCACTGGCTCCTTTTATCAAAACACAAGCTACAACATTTTTCTCCAGCTCCCTCCTTATAATATGCATTTCAGTTTCTAAAGATAGTTGCTCACATTATGACATCATAATCAAATTACATTTACTACTTTTCCAAAAATATTATTAGGATATCAAACAGACAAGTATTCTGTGTAAGGAAGTTGTACTGTGAAAGAGAAAGCATTCTACTCGATTCTTGAATTTGTGGATGCACTATAGCACATTTAAGGCAAACGAATATTTAGAACAAACATTTTTTATAACTACAATTTAAACACCACCACCAGTGAAGCATTGTTATTTGCAGGGCTATTTTAATTTGACTTTCTAATAGTGCTAAAATAAATTTATGCTGATTCAGGGAAACATTTAATGTTTTAAATTCAAGTATTACAATGATGAGGAGGAAGATGCTAACGAACCATTCTAAAGTGGACAGGCTGAATTGAGCTGCTTTTAAAATTAGTACACAGTGAGCCAAAATGAAGTACCTTTACTTAAGGTCACTGCATGAAGTAGAGGCAGCAGAATGGGTTAGGGTGGGGGTCCTTTGATACCTTGGCCTAGTGCGCACCGTGCTTTTGCTGTCAAAGCGTTCTGTGCCTGCTGCAGTATCATTACACATTATTGCATTTTAAAGATAATTTTATCTGTAATTTATTTCTTTATAATTAGATTTTTGTTAAACATAAATGATTTACAATATTTAAAATATGACCCTTTTATCCCCCCTTTGATGCTACAGTAAGGACATCTTTTTTTTTAAAAATATTTACAGATGTGAAACTGACAGATGCATAGCTCTGTTGTAATGATAGCTCAGTGCTAAAAGGCTTGGCGATTCTAAATTAGCCCTAGTGTGTGCTTAGTGTGTGGGTGTGTTTGTGTGTGTCCTGCGGTGGGTTGGCACCCTGCCCAGGATTGGTTCCCTGCCTTGTGCCCTGTGTTGGCTGGGATTGGCTCCAGCAGACCCCCGTGACCCTGTGTTCGGATTCAGCGGGTTGGAAAATGGATGGATGGATGACATTTTGGGGTGGATTGGTAGGTAATACTTTACCTACTGACCAATAGGATATCAGTAATTTTGTTACCTTTTTTCTCCATAAGAACACAAGATTAAGGGTTCTCTCTGAAATTACTGGGAGGAGCATTCCTTTAAAGCAGTAATTAATATCTTTCTTCCCTGGTAATGCTTCTTTTTGAGCCTTGACATCAGAAGACAGAACATCATTGCTCATCCATCTTATATACAAACTTGAGCACTGTGAGTCTACACATTTCACAATGAAAACTAATAAATGTGCTATATGTTGCATTACCATTTTAAATATATGTTTTTACATGTATTTAGGAATTATTTTTATTCACTGCAACTACTGTAAAAATGGGGCAGGGGTTCTCAAACTTTATCAGATCATGGACCTCTTTGAAGGAAGAGGAAAAAAAATTACGACCCCTTTATAGGAAAACACCAAACATATCATGCATTATCAAAAAATACATAGAACACTTGAAGGTACCACGCTTTTTCATATTGTTTAGATTTAGAACTGGTAAATTACGAGGATGGGTGTGCTTCTCTCAGACTGTATAGTTTATCAATTCTGTAAGTGATGGATAACAGTGAATCTTTAAAATCTTTCTCCACATGCAAACATGCCCTGTATTTTGTCTTGATAGCAGTTAGTACTGAGAATAAGGAGTCACAAGTCAAACTCTACGTTATTAAAGTTATATTTTCCTTTTTTAGCTATAAGCTGACTAATTTTCACTTGATGATGTTGATGTTTGACCCAAGAATCTATTCATTACTTAAGTATTACCAACCCCCTAGCTTTAGTGAGACTGAGCAAAGCCATGTCACAAGTGATAGACACTAATGTGACTGACAGCAGTATACAATGACAAATGCAAAGCTTCACAATCATTTTAAAGGGATTCATTATGGGAGTGACTGGCACAAATGTAAGTTTCATGCTCATGCTTGGTGTCAGGGGTCTCAGCATGTGTTAAAAAGGTCAGTTTTCTAGATTATTGTATTTTCCTTTCAAAACCTGAAACTCAGGGCAGAGCACTGCAGCAAGTCAGGTTTTGATTGCCTGTTGGAAAATAGTGTCTGTTGACACCATGCCGTGCTGTCTGGAATGTTTATATGTTATTTAACACTTCTTTAATATGTGAAACCGAGATAAAAAAGAAGAAGAGAATAACCAGCCCATTAGTACACCAAGCATTCATGATATTTACTTACCAAACTTTACAAAGTTATTTTGTAAAGCCCCGTATCATATATTGTCAACCTCACTTAAAAAAAAAAAACAACTGGTTTAGGCGGATTGTCCCACACTGCCTTGCTCTAGTGCAGGGGTTCTTTAAACTTTTTAATCTGAGGACACAAAAAAGAAAATCAGTATCATACTGAGACCCGAGAAGAGGATTATCATAACAGGGGAGTCATAAAGTGACAGATAACAATGGCCAAAAAATAAAAAGTTAATTTTTGTTTCCTTTCAGGAGTATTTCTCACATGAAAATTACTAAAAGAAAAAAAGTGGAAAACAAACATACTGTTAAAACAGTACTCTATCCATCCAAACCTGCTTATCCTGAGCAGGATCTTGTGGCAGCTAGTGCCTATCCCAGCAAGCACAGAGCACAAGGCATGAACAATCCCTGGTCAGGATGCCAACTCTATCGCAGAGTGAACATAACAGAGGGAGACACACACAGGAGCCAGCATGTCATGTCTTTGAACTGTGGAAGAACAGTTGAGGCACCAGGAGGAAACACACTCCACACAGGGTGCACCTGTAATCCTAAAACAACTGCATTCAAAATATGAATAGATACCCAAGATATATCATTACAAATGGAAAGGCTTAGTGTAAGATTTAGTAAAGCTGAAAGAAATTTTTGGGGTGCAGCACAATGATATGAGGATTTTTGAAATGATAGTAAGAAAGGTCACTTAACTTAATCACTTGACATATGGTTGCTGGATAAGGAATGAAGTAGTTCAAAAACTAATACATTGATGCAGATGTTTACCTCCACTTGAATATAGGTGATGGAGTAAATGTTGCTAAAGACTTGAGACCAGTTTGAAATATTTAACATTACCAGCTGACATCTTGCTGAGCATCTTCTGCTTATCTAAATATTTTCGGGTGTTCTTACAAGTTCTCAGTGGTCTAACAAACACATCCTTCACAATACCAGTTGATGGATATGTATCAGACCACTTTCATACAGTGTGATAAGAGGGAATTCTTCCTCGCCAAGGAACATTAATGCAAAATGTTTTTTGCAGCTCTGCTGCAGATTTGGATTCAACGTATGCCGTATCAGTGAACATGCAAAAAGCCAGAGGAGTTTCTTCATTCCCAATTAAAGTGCATCTTGAGTACAACACTAGCACAGCACTATATATATTGTGACCGATGTCGCCACGTCTTTGCTGTCTCGGACAGTGGCAGCTTTGCATACAGACACTCCCTTAAACAGTAAACCAATGACCAACTAACACAGGTGCTCTTCAAAAACTCCCTCTTAGACAGTATTTAAATGGGAAACAAGCATACTCTTATCTTATCCTCTAAGGGATCAGCTGCATGCTTACCATGTAATATGCTTCTCACATGATGTCTGGGTTCGCACCTGGCCTTTTGCTTTCTCTCCTTTCGTGTCTTCTTTAGACTGTGTCTGCACCAGCCAGTGTTTCTCAACTGCTGATCCCGCTCGAGGAAGAGGGCTTTGTATTCTTTAAAACTGGCGAAGGGAGCTAAAGCAGGATGCATGCCTTCATTGCTACTCGTATTTGGAGCTGAAGAAAAAGCTTGTATTTGGAATAAAGCCTTGAAACTGATACTGCATGCTCAACAATAAAGTTATTTATCTTGGAAATCTGGTCTCGCCTTCCTGTCTCTCGTGCAACTCTGTGACCCAAGCTTAACAGATCTATTCCCACCCAAATCATTCGGCCTTCGTAACACCCAAAAAATAGTCACATCCTTTTCCCACACCCGTTCTCATTTGACATTTCAATCTATTTTATAGTCTATTCACCTCACAAGCTTATCTGTCAGTTCCTTATATGCCTCTCTGCTGTCAGTCATCTTAGACTGACTTTATAATAGGTTTTGAGATTGGAGTTGAGGAACACTTACTAATTTCCATACCACAAACAAGAAAAGTTCTCCATGATGCATCAATGGGCATTGTTTCCCATACTGCAACATAAAAAGTACAATAAATAGCGGCAAGCATATCACTAAGCACAGAATTAGAATTTGGATAAGCTTTTGTAATTTAAATACACAATATTGTGGCAAACTATCACAAACATTTGTGACCCATGATTTAAGAAACACTGCCTTTGTACACTGAAAAGGTGGGTGGAGGGTTGTCCCCTGCAGAGTCTACAACGTGTCGCAGGGCAGAAAAATGACAAGCTAAGCACAATGTATTTCAAAGCCACTGTTACTTCTGGCTCTGAAATTCCCAAAATGCTAGTACGGTACTGTTTCCAAAATTAGGTTTTTCAGTGCTTTTTAAGTACCAGTACGCCATGCACCCCTAGCTAAAATTTAGAAGGCTTCCGGAACCAGAAGTGAACGCTGGCGTTTCTGTCTACCGCTGCTTGCCAGTGCTCTGTTTGTGTACTTAATCTAGTAGTTTTGTACTCGTTTTTTGCCTTTTGCATCGGATCTTCCTTTGCACTGCATTAAAAACTGATAACACACATTTGCATCCCTTGCCTCCTTCGGCCTTAACACGAGCCCTCATAGAACTGTTCTTTGCAGGCTGCAACCTGTGTGGGTAAGTGGAAACTTTCTCACTGATTCTCTGCTCAAGTAACTAGCTTTGATGAATAGGTGGTTGAAACTGCCCCTTGTCAATTGCTGAGTACTTGCAGAAATCCCAGTGGTGACGGTCTACTGGTGAACGTGTTATTTTAATTGGGCTGAGTAGGTACACAAGGGGTACATTGCTTTGCTTCCAATCTGGAATTTGCTTGGGTGATTTCTGGAAATCTACTATGATAAACCTCAATTGGTTGTCATGGATTATCAGGTCTACTTTGCTATCTAATGCAGTCACATCTTCAAAACTAAAATATTCACCAGATGCACTGTATCGACTTCGAATAAACTATGAATTGCCTACTGATCTTCTGCTGCACCGTGGCATTGTCCGACGACCAAAGTACCTTCACTGGGCTCTTGTCGTCGTTTTTGCCTCAGCAGGAGTAGCGGCGGGTCTATTCCTTCACTTTGGTATGAAGGATACACTTGTCCACGTATTTTTGAGCCATGTGCTAATCATAATGTGCTGATTCCTTTGGTAAAATCACTGGAATATACAGTACGTCCATAGACGCTTTGAAGTTTGGATTATTTAATACTCGATCTATCTCTAACTAAGCTCTGCTGATTAGTGATTTTATCATAGACACTAAGATGAATGGTTTATGTCTTACGGAGACTTGGCAGCAACCAGGCAATTATTTTTGTCCAAATCAAGCACTCCCTCCAGAGTTTGTCTGCATCTCCAAATCCTGCTCTTCAGGGAGGGGAGGCGGTCTCGCAATAATAAACCGTAAAGACTTAAAATTATCACCGATACCTCTTCCAGCGTATCCATCATTTGAACTGTTAGGTGGCAAACTCTGCAGACCTTCACCTGTTATAACTGTTGTTTTATATAGACCTCCTAAACTATCAAGTGTTTTTATTACAGAACTTTCTACTGTTTTAACAACTTTGTGTACAATGTCTACTAATGCCATCCTCATGGGTGATTTTAACATACACTTTTACGTGCCGGATGATTCACTGACAAATGATTTTAATGAAATCCTTGACTGTTTTAATTTAATTCAATAGTTCAATTTTTCAACTCATAACAAGGGTCATATTTTAAACTTAGTTTGCTGCTCTGATATCATACCTCACAATTTTATTCCTACTGAATTACCTATCTCAGATCACAAAATGATCACATTTGATGTTAACCTACCTCTCAGTAAATCAAAGGTTCAGTGTGTAATTTCATTTCATAATGTCAAGCATGTAAACCCAGAGACCCTTATATATTTATTGCAATCCCAGCCTGTTTCTCCTTCCACTACCACACCATCAGAATTAGTAGACCATTATAATGCTGCTCTGTCTTCTGCCTTTGATACACTTTATCATTGTTTCATTTATTCGCACTGCTCCCTGGTTTACATCTGTACTTTGTCAGCTCAAAGCCACAGACTAACAGTTGGAGCGCCTAGCTAAAAAGACGGGTCTTGTTGTATACAAGGAAATGTACTCAAATAATATATCAAAATAAAAAAATGCTTTCTATGCTGCCAAATCTGTATACTATTCTAACATTATCAATAGAGGAAGGAAAAATACTAGAGCTCTTTATTCTACAATGAAAAGGCTAATTACACCACCAGAAAATGTCGCTTATCATAACCTCTCTGTTATATACTGCTGAACATTTTTGGATTTCTTCAACTCAAAAAATTGAAAAAATCCACAAGCAACTTGCTTCCTCTATGATATACTCTCCACTATTCCCTTACCAACCACCCTATTCTCAGATTACAGTTTACAAGCTGAAAATAATATCTTGGAGCTTATAACAAAATCTAATTCTTCCACATGCCATTTAGATCCAATACCTACAAGCTTTGTTAAGTTCTGTCTGTCACATATTTCCCCCATGATAACTGCTATAGTTAACTCTTCCCTTACTACAGGCACGGTCCCCCTCTCACTAAAAACAGCCTCAATTACTCCAATTCTGAAAAAACCTGGTTTAGACCCAAATATCCTTAACAATATCGGCCTATCTTAAATGTTCCTTTCATATTTAAAGTTCTTGAAAAGATAGTTGCCTCCCAACTCCAGTCCCATCTTTCAAAAAATAACCTTTTTGTACAGTTTCAATCTGGGTTTCGTCCTAAACACAGCACAGAAACTGCCCTGGTCAAAATCACAAATGATCTTCTCCGGGCAGCTGACATGGGACTTTTATCAATTCTTGTGCTTCTTGACCTCAGCTCCGCATTTGACACCATATCCCATCAGATACTTTTGAAACGACTAGCTAGTTTTGGAGTCTGTGGCCTTGTCCTCCAGTGGTTATCTTCCTACCTCACAGATATAAAGCTCTTTATTTGAACAAATTGCTTCCTATCTGAGAACGCAGTCGTTACCCAGGGAGTTCCGAAGGGTTCTGTTTTGGGGCGACTTCATTTTCTCATTTATATCATCCCAATAGGTAATATCTTCCGGCACCACGGTATTAAGTTTCATTGTTACGCTGAGGACACACAGCTATATCTTTCCACTAAATCCACTTCTGTTTTCCCTGCAAATGCTCTTATGGCATGTCTCCAAGACATCAAGACATGGATGACTCATAATTTTCTCCAACTAAACAGCAATAAAACTGATGTGCTCCTCATTGGCTCTAAATCTACACTTGCTAAGGTTAACCATTCTTCTATTTTAATTAACAACTAGGGGGCTCCGCCCCCTGCTCGCTTCGCTCGCCCACCCCCGGGTTTGGTTTACCAGATATACAATTTAAAGAGATTGCTATTTTCATGGGAATTGTTACATATGCATTAATTTTTACTTATACATTAAAACATTTATAAAAACAATACTTGTCTTTTATTTATGGCTCTGGGCGTGGTTACATTTCTTTCTCGCAGGAAGCATAATGCTACTCATGTTGTGAAGGTGGTGAAGCTGAACGCACACTAAGGAGATGCCGTCGGATCATCTGCTGTCTTTCTGCTGCTGGCGTGCTGCCTGTTCTGCTTGTCTCACTGCCCGATCATTTCATAGCCTGTATAGCAGCTGTCCTTTTGCCACTTCGTGTCTCTGCCGCTCGCCTTGTGAAGGGGGTGGGCTGTTAGGGTGGCTGAACGCACGCTTAGAAGAAGCAGTCGGATCATCTGCTGGCTTTCTGCTCCTGGCGAGCTACATGTTCAGCTTGTCACTTGCTGTTGTTTTTAAGAGCTGGGAGCACATGAAGCGTGTCTGCCAAAAGCAATCCAACAACTGCTAGGTTAGATGTCCATGGACTTGTTTTAAATGATGCCTCACTGCCTTGTCTCGCGTGATGTTGTAAAAACAATACTTGTCCGCCCCCGGGCGTGGTTTCTCACAGGACGTATAACGCTGTTCGCTTTGTAAAGGGGGGGTGGGGGGTGTGTGTGGGGCAGCTGAACACATGCTAAGGAGATGCCGTCGGATCATCTGCGGTCTTTCTGCTGCCTGTCAATGTTTTTAAAGCTTGTACAGCAGCTGTCCTTTTGCCACTTCATTTCTCCACTGCTCGCGTTGTGAGGGGGGTTGGGGTTGGCGGATAGGGTGGCTGAACGCACGCAAGGAGAAGTGGTCAGATCATCTGCTGGATTTCTGCTGCTGGTGAGCTGTGTGTTTTGCTTGTCGCTTGACGTTATTTTAAGAGCTGGGAGGAAGTTAGTGTCTCTTGCGGGAATTCAAATTGTCTTCTGAGAAGATCACGTCTCGTCTCCCTAGTCTCCCTCTCTAAGATTTTTTTTTTTATATAATAGAGAGACATTAACACAAACATCTCTTCCCATATAAGTAACATTTCTCGGACTGCCTTCTTCCATCTCCGAAACATTTCTAGACTTCGTCCTGTTCTTACTCAACACAGTACTGAAGTATTGGTTAATGCCCTAGTCACTTCACGTATAGATTACTGTAATGCTATTCTATCTGGCATCCCACAAAAACTTATCCATCGCTTACAACTTCTTCAAAATTCTGCTGCCAGGATAATAACCTATTTTAAATCCACTGAACATATTATACCTATTCTCTCTCAACTTCACTGGCTCCCTGTTAACTACAGAATACAATATAAAATACTGCTCTTAACATTTAAAGCTCTCCACAATCTTGCTCCCCCCCTACCTCAATAACCTCCTACAGACTTACACTCCCTTTTGCTCACTCAGATCCTCATCTGCAGCTCTACCTTCTGTACAACACATCAAACTCTGTTCTATGGGAGCATGAGCGTCTCTCATAGTGCTCCTCAACTCTGGAATTCTCTTCCCTCTCATATACATCAGCTCGATTTAATAACACATTTTAAAACTGTCCTCAAAACTTATCTTTTCAAACTGGCATACCAATTGTGAATTTTGCACTGTTACTGCCTGTTATTTTTGTTTGTTTGCTAATTATTGTTTTGTGATTTTTTATTCTCTTGTTTTTACTAATGTTGTTTAATTTTATTGTAAGGTGACCTTGAGTTCTAAGAAAGGCACCTATTAAATAAAATGTATTATTATTAAATATGTTACAATAATAAAAGAAAAATCAAAAATATGTCACTTAATTTCTGTTGCTATTATTGAGAATGGAAACCAGGTTTTGCTTTTTGTAATCTCTGCTTAGCAGCAAACTGGAATGGAATAAGCAGCAGAATAATACTTTCAGGATGGCAAAAAAGTATTAAAAAAAAGTCTATTCCTAGTACAATTGTATATCCAAAAGATTGTGAGTGGAAAGAAAAAAAAATCTATCCTAAAATATGCTGTGAAAAGCTATACTTAAACACAAGACTGTACCTTAGTTACAATGAAACAAGCTAACCATTAAATATAAGAAAAAGGCTGATCTACTACTACATAGCGCGTCTGGAGTAACAATGCTATAATTAGTGCAAGGTAAAAAAAATAATATTCATATAGTGACATTCAATATGACAGCTCTATATTTGACAAAATAATAAGGCTATTTTCTACAATCTTAACATTAACAGTGAAAATGTTAGTTCAAAGTGTAAATCACCATTAAAAACTATCTAAATGTATAAATATAACTACATGGACAAATGTTTTATAATTGGTTTCTAAGCAGAAGTTTGCATCAATAGAAGAATTCCCAGGAGAGAAGTTTTCCTTGGAAATGTGCGCTCATGAAAAAACAGTGGTATATACAGGTAAGCCGAAAACAAGAAATAAAAATAATAATAAATAGGAACATGCTTGCATGAATAAAAGCCTTCTAATCATCTTTAGGAAACCTAATTTAAGCCATCTTTGAATTTCTCGGTGCTTATGGGAAAACTGAGAATGTCAGCAGAGTTACCAGGTTAAGCTGTAGTGTGCATAAAAGAAAATTGGAAACAATTTTGTCAAATAAAATAAACTGATCAACTGGACAATACAGTTTGCCTTGATACTGCCTTCACGGATTCTACCCAGAACATCATACTAATCAGAAACACCTTAGAAGGAGAGCTATGATTATAGTTTTGGACACTTGTCACTTCTGTTTTTACTTGCATCATAAACAGGAAGTACAGACCCTGCTGAATTTGTTTTGCACAGTCAATACAGCATGCAAGCAACATTGTAAAAATCACAAGGCATTTAATCTTACATTCAGGCAAACAGAAAGATGAAAATGTTAATTTTTTTTTTTTACAATAGATGATATTTTTCATTATGGTTACAAATAAAGACTTTGGAGAACCATGAGAATGGTAGTTGTAAGAGTATGAAATAAAAAACTTGCAGTATAAAACAACTTTTCTTTACCAGTTAGACATTTTGCATGGGCTGGTTTATACTTCCCACTCAGAATGCATATGCACATGTACCACAGCTGCCACGCATTCCCGGCGTTCATTTGATGCATCCTCCAAGCATGCCGTCAGAAATTAACATCACATGTCCATGCGCTGCAGTACTAGCAAATAAAACTGGGGGACGCAGTGTGTTCAAGTTGGGACATGAAGTCAGAGTATTTGTTTACCATCAACATGTGACATCAAGCTGCTTTGGAGAACCTACAGAATCAATGTGCGTGCTTCGATGTTTTATAATTGGTTCAATGTGGTAAAGCATATCATCAAACATAAATGGTGACATACAAATGAATTTGTGGTGCTTTCCTTCATCTTTTTCTTACAAAGGCAATACAAGAGTTGCATATTCCCCATTGTAATGACACAATACATTCAAAGGTGGTTTTTTTTTTTTTTTTTTTTTTTTTTGCAAACTAGGGGGCTTTGCCCACTGCTTGCTTCGCTTGCCAACCCCCATTTTTGTTTTTCCGGATACACACTTTTAAGATTTTTTTTTCTTTGAATTGTTGCTGTTTCACTTTTATTTCTGAATTTCTGTAAAAATAGTATTTGGAATCTTTTGAGTCCCAATGTGCTGAATCTTTTTAATGAGGCATGTGTTTAATGACTTTGTACCATAATTCAGGATAGGTTTCTCTGTTTGGAATTTCAGCACAGACGAAATGATCCACATCATCAGCAGTTAATAATTTTTTTTGCAAAGTAACCAATAAAATGCATGTGAGGTAAACACCATTTTTGAAATTTTCTTGACTTTAAAACTTTAAAGCCTTACAGTATTTACATACTTCTGACATATCACCTATGTCCATATATGCGATCTCTACTCACCTTTTCGTTATTTCTCCGACTAATAATTTCTCTTTGCGCTAATGCGATGTTTACTTTCTTTGTTTTGACAGTTTTTTTTATTGCTTTCATATTCTGTATCTTGCTCTGCATGTGTTTCGCGCCTATGTTTTTCTTGAGGCTTTTGAATTCCAGTTTTCATTATCTCTAATCTGCTCTGCATGTGTTTGGCCCCCTTGTTTTTTAACCTCTTTATGACGTTTTACTTTGTTTTCTACTCTGTCTTATTTCTGTCCTCACTTTATCCTGCTTTTGTTTCAATGACACCTGGTCCGTGGTGATTATTTCCCCTTTATCGAGTAATAATTTCCGTTTGTTTGTGCTACTGCGATCTTTACATTTTTATTTATACTTTCTAATTTTCCTACTTTCATATTCTTTAACTTTCTCCAAATGTGTATGACGGCAACTTTTTTTTTTTTTTTTGAGCCTTTCGAATTCCATTGCTTTCATAATTTCTAACCTGCTCTGCATGTGTATAGCGCCAACGTCCGGATTGGACGTGCTTTGTTTTCAATTCCACTTGTTCCGGGCTGATAATTACTTTCCTTATTTTCTGAATTTGCACCTAGATTATTCTTTTTCTTTTTTGTCTCTCCAACGCTTTCAAGTCTCTTTTCTCCGCACTGCTTTCTTACTCGCTTAGTTGTCTACGTTTCATCTATAACGTATTGTTCTTATACGCTTTATATGCACTGAGAGCCCTGGATCTGTGTGTGCTCAAAGCCAAAACACGACTGAGTCTGTTGCTGCCCGTGCTCTTATTTGGTTGTAAGTAGGGCATGTCTTGCAAGAATCTCATGTTCTATGTCATCGCAAGACGGTTCTGGGTCAATCTCTTGGCACAAAGTCTCATGTATAAGGTCCCCGCGAGACGCTCTGTGGCCAATCTCTTTAGTCTCGTGGGTCTTTTAAGTGTCTTCCGTGATCTTAACATGAAGATCACCTCTTGACGCCCTACTATTTCTCTGCAGAATTTTTTTTTTTACAATTGAGAGATTCGCAACAACAACAGAAAGTATGAATGCATATTTGAGTCAAGGGAGAAAAAAAAAATTAGGGACACAGTGAAAGGAAAAAAAAAAAAAAAGGAAATTTCTACTTTAATCTTGAAATTTCTACATTAATGTTGCAACTTATTTTGTCATTAAGTAGAACATTATAAACGTCATCTTAAAACTGACCCAGTTAATTGCTATGTGCTGCAGGGGCTTCCTCCTGACTGACAGCAGTGACAGGCAGCAATTGCCACATAGAATACATTAAATTTATGATATTCCAGCTCACTGCATATTTAGACAGCCTTAGATTTATACTTGATATCACTTTCCTGATTAAATGTGCTATAACATGTATGTTACGTTTTACGGATAAATCATTAACTTCACTGAAATAATTGATATTGTTAATAATTACACATGTGGGGGAGGCAAAGTGGAGGAGTGGTAGTGCTACTGCCTTGCAGTAGGGAGTCATGTCCCTGGTGTTCCCTGCCTGGAGTTTGTATATTTTCCAGGTGGATTTCCATAGTGTGCTCCAGTTTAGCAAAAAAGTACATTCAGCTCAAGTCTGTTTATCTGGGTGTGAGGTGCCTGAAATGGTCTAGGTTAAAAGGGTAAATAATATATTGTTATTTGGAACACATGCATTCCATTTGTGTTTGGTGCCTACAACGATCTGGGTAAATGTAGGATGAAATGCGAGGCAGGAATTGTTGAACATTCAACTAAAAAAAAAAAAAAAGTTTTTCATATTTTAATAATAATTGACAAAATAAAGACATGAAGTATATAATGTGTGAAGAATGAAGAGAACAGAAGCCCTTCCCGCAAGAAATGTCCAGTCACACATAAGAACAATGCAGCTGCACTAGGTGTAATGGCAAAAAGATGGCACCGTTTGGATGTAGCAAAAGGTTGGGAGTCATCCTGCCAGTGAATCTGCCACACAAATGTCCTTCATTGAAACAGCATGGCCTACAGAGCTTGCCAAAGTATTGTGCAAAGTTCTGTTGGCGATTGTTTTTTGATGGTCTTTATATAAAAAAACATTTATATGTTACTTATATAAAAGCCACATCGAATGTTATTTACCTTCGATTTATTTTCCTACAGCGTAATGTCACAAGTAGACTGCAGAGCTTCCTGTGTTTGATCAACATAGGCATGCTGACAAAGTACATGTGCAATGCCACTTCTTATTTAGGAAAAGATCAGTTACGTAAAGTGTGACTGTATCTTCCACTTGCAGCTAAAGTCACTTCAGTATGTAAGCAATTCTCCACGCCAGTGTCTGGCAGTGTGTCTGCATTCTTGGTACCACTGCTTGCATACTGAAACATCTATAGCTACAGGTGAAAGGTACCATTACACTTTATTTATGGTGCCAAGCAGAGTTGTGTTGTGGTGCAGCAGTCTATTAGCCAGTGAAAGCGACATGAAGAAGTTGTCTGTTGTTATAACAATTCTGCCTTTGTCCAGAAACAGCTCCATAAGCTTTATGACCAGTGTCTCAGAAAGTCTTTCTCCCTTGCGATGACTGGGATCTTCTCTTAAATAAGGAGTTGTATTTCATATATACTTGTCAGCATGCCTATGTCAATCAAACATTTACAAAACAAAGACGCTGATGAGGAGATGCGAGGGAATTTAAGGTGTCCCAGAATTTCGATTTATTTTCCGAAAGCTTCAGGGATTCTAGTGTTATTTAATAAAGCAAGGAAATTCTGCTGGTCTTTCATGGCAAACAAAGCTTTCATTATTGTCACTTTTATGTCATTAACGAATTTACTGAGCAATAAAAACATGACTTGTGCATGCTTTGAGAGCCTGATGAGATGGCCAATACAGCGGCATACACAGCCTTGATAATGGAATGGAAACTTCACATTTATCCTCAGTTTGTTATAAATATGGAAATACAGGTATCCATCCAACCATCCATCTTCTGATTGGCATCAAAGATGTTGGTCAATACCTACCCAGCATGCACTGGGCACAGGACAGAATTGAACTTTGGAAAGGGCACCAGGCTCGCACACATTTGTCTATACATCATTACAAAATTAAATGTATTAAGCTATCAGGTCAAAACTTCCATGCTGGCCAGACATTTGTTAATGTTTTGAAGCCCAAGGTAAAATTCTCTATGCAGTGTTAATTGAAGCACAAATCTCAGATGCTCAATTAGTAGAAACACTGAAACAGCACACTTAAATATGGTATTGAAAAAAAAAAATAAACCAACATTAAATTTGTATTATTTACTTTGGTTTGCAAAAACCAACGCTGATCATTAACAACTAAAATTTGACCAAAGCACATACAGCTCATATTAGTTAGTACGGGTATACATGTGATGCAGTCTCCAGTTAAGACTAATTTCTGCACTTGCATAAGTAATTCTGCAATAATAAACAGGCACAAGCAAAAAAAAAAAAAAAAAAAAAGCAAAGACTAAGTAGTCATGTGAAGTACTGTAGTTTGAACACAAAATAGTCTGCTTTATAAGAATTTTGAGATGAACTTAAATTAACAGGTTTGATTTCACAAAGTTAGCCATAAAATGGAGCAACTATTAAAAATGAGAGAACAATTGGAAAATTAAAGCATCATATGTGATAATTTAAATATTGCTTAATTTGACCTGTCTATTAATTACTACTCTTCATAAGTGTTACTAATCAGCTGATGTAATCTCCATATAGTAATGTAAACATAAATGTCACAACATCAAACCTAGCATGAAAGGTGTATTGTTTCAAAAGAATGTGTAAATAAAAATATCCTGTATTACTTTATACCTTAACAACCTTCAGTCATGCAAGTGACAATGATACAATAATCTTTGAAATTTCATTTTAATACTGACTTTATTTTTCAGTTACTGAAAAGAAAAAAAGTCAGTAAATGAAATGTAATACATGCACATGTTAAAATAAATCAGGTAGTCCGTGTTGATAAAGTCATGCTTTATAAATCCTATGCTAAAATCCAAACAACCCATTAAAATCCCCTTCATTTGTTGTTACACTGGGGGGTAAATACTCCTCTCTGTCAAATATGAAGCTGAAGCCGTGAACTATTTAATGAACTATTACAGTGCAACCTGCACCTCAATCCACAAACCAAGTAACAATGCAAACAAACTTAGTCCAGTAGTTTTTCCAACTATTTCCTCCACGACACATTTAATATGTTTTTTACTTTCTCCTCATATAACATTTCATAGTAGAAGGTTACATAGACACAAGTTAGAGCATTATATATTTTTCTCTCACAATGAACTTGACAACAATAAAAATTTGGCTCAGCATGATCCCTCATACAGGGCCAAATCTTGAACATTTACTTGATACTCACGTCAGGCTTCAGGCGATTGGCTCTACGACCATAAGTGCTGATTTTTGGTGGCTGTACAGACTGCCTCAGAGGGATACTGTGTGGTTTATACTCCTTGTCCTTATCTTCACTCTCATAATGCTGGCGCGGTTTAGTTGGCTGAAGGAGAAACAGAGAGATTAGAGAGAGCACCTGAATACCTGTACAACCTTCTGATGGGAGTACAGGAAAAAAAGCAAATAAACAAAAAAGGGATTCTGTCAGAGTTATGTCTGTGAACATTTTTTTTTTTTTAATTCCAGGACATTACAATCCAAACAAGAATAACCAGTTATTGCTGCATTGCATTCTTAAAAGAATACTTCTCTGTACATTAAAAACACAAAGCAGTGCTGTTGTATTCAGCTCCTTAAGTTAGAATTCAAGCATACTGGCCTAACAGTATGAATAGACAATGGCATAAACTATACATACATTAAAAGAAATTATACCAAAAATAGGGCCACTAAACACACTGAATATGGAAAAATGGCAATATCCAAAAATACATTAATATTTAATATTACAATTCATAAAGGAAATATTTAAAATGATAGCATCAAACTAAACATTGCTCTTGATTCTTTTATTTTAATCATTTATATTTTTCTTAAACAATCATAACCAATGCAGGAACCAACTCAGGCTTCCAGTCTACTGCTCAACACCTACGCAATCACCTGCAACCCTGAGAAATCCCATATAAACAAACAGAACGTGCAATTTCCACAAAACACTGAATTGTAAAGTTTATCACGACGAGACTGAAGAACAAACAGCACTCACTAAAGCTATTAAAGTAGCAGCACTATCTACTGAACCCCCATGCCTCTCTGTCAAATGCAAAACATGGAGATCTTGAACTTTACCTGAATCAACTTGAAATTTGGGTAGCATCTGTTGCACACATTTATCCTTAATTTCTCACAACCCCACACTACTTAAGGGTTTCCTCTCAAGCTCAGAAATGCAACAAAATGAGGACATTTTAATACCATGCTAGGTACAGAATAGGTAGTTCACCATATCATAACTGATCAATTTAACGGATTCTTCTCTCAGACTGTTTAAGATGATGATACTACTACATACTTGCAGCAATGAAAATTACTAAGAATGACCACATAGCTTGATACTCTACAATGTCTTAATTTCAAAGTTTCCTTTTCCGACTTGGAAACCCACTGGCAAAGGAACCCAGTACTGCCCGCGGTATAAAAGTGCAGGTGTGGTCACTAAAACGTTTCCAAGGGAAACTATTCCACAATGAAATACAGCTTATGGCCTTTCTACTGTACAAATTGGGAACCTGTGCAAAATTTGCCTGAGATAGGCTCCACGATGTGGATGTGAATAAAGGACAAACACAGAAACAGCCTGGTTTTGCATTATTTTACAAAACTCCTCAATACTTACACACCACTCTACATTCTGATATTAGAAAGCTTCTTTCAATTAGCTGATTATAGGAAGCTACCAGAGAGTAAGAAACTCTCATCACTAATATAAGGGAATTCACAGTGGATAAGAAAGGTTACATTAGCAGTACAACATTGCTAAACTACATCCAGAATGAACCACAAACCTAAACCTGCACTTTTATTTTAATACTCTGTAGTCCATGAAGAGAATGGGTAGGAGTTAACAATTCAATTCATACATCATGAAACAATGTTCAACAGGAATTTATTTCCTTCAAAATTTACATCAGAATACTTTTTTCAATGTCCTCTTCAAATTTAAGGGTTTTCCTTATAAGCACATACATAACAGTATACCTGAGCCTTTCTGTGTGTAGAAACCAACATATCGAACCAACATACCACACAGTTTTTAAAAATGACTGACCAATTTTGACAAAATAAAGCTTTGCAAATTTTAACAGCAGTTTAAGTAACACAGAATTTGCACTTTGAAGGTGAACTATCTCTTATTCCACTGTCATTAGAAGAGTATCAAATCAGTAACAATATTTTCATAGCATTACTGCCTAAAAGTATTCTTTAGATCATACAATCTTCCATGCTAGGTTCTGTTGAATTACCTGTTAAAGTTTGTTAACATTACTACAGAAAAGTAAAAAAGTAACACTTTCAATTTATGAACAGGATCACTTTCATTAAAATCCTGAAATTTAATGTTATATTATAGATATCTTGAATAGATATAAATTCATTAAAATCCTGAAATTTAATGTTATATTATAGATATCTTGAATAGTTATAAAGTAACATTTTTGTTGTGTTTTGCATATTGAATAAGATGTTAAACACATGATTTACGGGTCACTGCCATACCAAATGGAAGATGCATAATTAGGTAAGCCAACATGAAAAATTATTTGCCAAAAACAGAGTTAATTAGATGTTGACTGAATTTATTGGCCAGTTTACCATGAAGTTTCCTCCTGAGTGGAACATCTCAAAGGGATATACAATTCTTTCATAATGAGAGCGCAGCAAGGAACCAATGTTCTTTCCAGAGGGATAGCCAAGTCTCTGAGCAACACGTGCCCACCTTCGATCTTTACATATTGCTTCATAACCTCCCTCCTCTGTTACAATCTAAAAACAGAAATGACATTTAACAAATTGGATTACTAGAGAAGTTGTATACATCATTAAAAACGTCACACACAACAGACTAACTGATTATAGTTTTTCAGTATTTTCATTGAAACACATTACCTTGCCCAGGCTATAAAGGTCTAGAATCTTTCTTTCAATGTTAGGTATCTTCAGTGATGATCCCTGAATTTCCCAAAATTTGGCAATGCGGTCCAGATAGTTTAGCTTCACCCGTGTCTCAGCCTAAAAAAGAAAAAAAAAGCTGCTAATTCCTAAATGTGGACAATGCTTAATTTTCCAAAACAACTCCTCTAAGCAAATTTTCTCATTAGTTTAATCTTTTTCCCCCAAACCAATTCCACACAAATGCTGTAATATTTAATAAACAAAATTTATATAATATGAATTATTTAATATATGCAATATATAGCATAATCTATAAAATGAAAGTGCAGGAGGACCACTGTATTTAACCATGCTCTAGTACCATGAAAAAAGTCACATTCTTGGTACTATGGGGTCAGTTTGATCCCATGGTGAAAAACATGCTATATGACCAGAATAACACCACTTTATTACAATATTTTGTTTTCCATGAAATATGGTATGATAATGTGTTATAAATTCCAAATTATATTGCACAATATTGTACCACATCTGCAGATGTAACAAACTGTGGAACAAAAATATTCTAAAAAAATAGAAAGTTCCAAAAAGGAAACCTTGAATTTGCCACATTCCAAGCACTTGAATGCCAGCTCAGGGAGAGGACAAGCAGGGGGAGACGAGGTTGAGTGGAAGTGCCAGTACTCAAGGCTCAGTAATGATCCTTCCACTGTTACCTTGTTACAATTTCCACTTTCTCTATAGACAAGTTTGAGTGTCTTCCTGGTGCTCTGCCAGAGACTTTGAGCAACTGTGGCAACACCAGTCTGATTCACTAAACCCGTTCAATCGGTTGTAGCGATGGGTGATGTGTATAAAGCACACAGCAATAACCAAATCTCCACAGATTCATGGCAAGAAATTGCCCAGGACTTGAGCAAAGATGAATGTTTGGGCAGACAGAAATGGAAATATCTGCGAGGTTGATATGTAAAGGCAAACAAAACAAAACACTTTACAGGAAAAGCTAGGGGATTCTGCAACCGCACAGTGTTAAACACCAGATGCTTGAACTATAAACAGACTTGGGGCACATCCGCATCTGGAGCGGACTGTGCCCAAGTATAAACATTTCTTAAGAAGGAGTATAAAATACCATTTCTCAATGAAAAAATAACATTAAGATCTTTTGAAAAATGGCATGTTACTTGCCAAAGTGGGCAATAAAGTCAGTAAGGGAGAATCAAGCATTCTCACAATAAAGCAGAAAGAAGCTGAAACTTGTGGTAGTGTTAATGATGCTAGTGCTATTAAAAGTAATCTTGAGATGATTTAAAGTACATGGGAAGATGAGCACAGGTTATATGCAAATACCATTTTAAACAAGGTACTTGACCATCTGCAGATTTTGGTATCGACAGGGGTCCTGGAACCAATTTTCCACAGATACTGAGGGACAACTGTATTCCACAAACAGGAAGCCTCTTCACATGGGTTCCCACATTTCTGAACTGAAAACAGTACTCTTGACCAATGAATGAGGTGGGTCTTTTCAAAAGTGTGACCTTGTGTGAAGAGGTTTCCTGTTTGTGGATTATTGTCATTTTCTGGAGTTATTTTACAACATGTTAGCAAAAAACGTGTTTTTTCAAGTTCTCAGCTTATGACTTAAGAATTTGACGTGGTTTGGGTGGCACGCTTAACGTGAGATTTTTTTTCATGGACGTTTTATACTGTTTGCTATTATCTAGCGCTGGTCACTATTGGGTCCTTCCATCCATTATCCAACCTGCTATATCTTAACTACAGGGTCACGGGGGTCTGCTGAAGCCAATCCCAGCCAACACAGGGCACAAGGCAGGAAACAAACCCCAAGCAGGGCGCCAGCCCACCGCAGGACACACACACACAAAGCACACACTAGGGACAATGTAAGATCACCAATGCACCTAACATGCATGTCTTTGGGAGGAAACAGGAATACCCGGAGGAAACCCACACAGACATGGGAAGAACATGCAAACCCCATGCAGGGAGGATCCGGGAAGTGAACCCAGGTCTCCTAACTGCGAGGCAGCAGCACTACCACTGCGCCACCATGCAGCCCACTATTGGGTCCTATTCTATGAAATACTTTATGTTCTTTCTCCTTGAAAAACCCAAGATTAAAATATTGTCTTGGAAAATCACTACAAACTACATGGGAAAAGTAACACATAAAAAATATCTAGCATTTTCAGGTGGAGTATTCCTTTAAGTCTGGCTCCAGCTTTACTGCCACTACTGTTTAACAGTGGTACCTGGAGCCACTCAGGAAGTTTGGCAGTGCATGTGAAACCAGTACTTAACTTGGAATGCCTCCAATGAGCCCACTGACTGGTTGTTGCTTGTGATGTCAAACAGGACAGCAGTCAAACATGCATTTGTACTGGGCACCATTTTTAAACACTTTGGTTATTTGGATTAGGTTTGTAGAGTGCAGTGGTTTATTCTGCAAAATTAAGTCACAAGTTTATTGGACCACTGACAAACAGTAAGAAGAAACTGTTTCAGACTGATGACTGATTGCTCATAGAATTTAAAGAACCTGAGTTGGAGCAAACATATTTTGATTAATACTAAACAAACTGGTCCCCATGTAAAAAAAAAGTGTAGATAAGATTAAAATAAACATGAGATTATCAAATCCTGAAAAATTAATAATTGGCACTAGTCACCCTGGTTGTATCTTCTACCTTGGTAAGTATGCAAGTATTCATTTTCTTAAATCTAAAGTAACAAGTAATTCCTCTTTTGGAATTTATACAGTACTGTGCAAAAGTTTTAGGCAGGTGTGAAAAAATGATGTAAACAAAGAATGCTTTCAAAAATGGAAGTATTAATCATTTATTTTCATCAATCAACAAAATGCAGTGAATGAACAAATGATAAATCTAAATCAAATCAATATTTGGTGTGACCACCCTTTGCCTTCAAAACAGCATCAATTCTTCTAGGTACACTTGCACACAGTTTTTGAAGGAACTTGGCTGGTAGGTTGTTCCAAACATCTTGGAGAACTAACCACAGATCTTCTGTGGATGTAGGCTTCCTCACATCCTTCTGTCTCTTCATGTAATCCCAGACACACTCGATGATGTTGAGATCAGGGCTCTGTGAGTGCCATACCATCACTTCCAGGACTTCTTGTTCTTCTTTACGCTGAAGATCGTTCTTAATGACTTTGGCTGTATGTTTGGGGTCGTTGTCCCGCTGCAGAATAAATTTGGGGCCAATCATATGCCTCCCTGATGGTATTGCATGATGGATAAGTATCTGCCTGTATTTCTCAGCATTGAGAACACCATTAATCCTGACCAAATCTCCAAGTTCATTTGCAGAAATGCAGCCCCAAACGTTCAAGGAACCTCCACCATGCTTCACTGTTGCCTGCAGACACTCATTATTGTACCGCTCTCCAGCCCTTCGACGAACAAACTGCCTTCTGCTACAGCCAAATATTTCAAATTTTGACTCATCAGTCCAGAGCACCTGCTGCCATTTTTCTGCACCCCAGTTCCTATGTTTTCGTGCATACTTGAGTCGCTTGGCCTTGTTTCCACGTCGGAGGTATGGCTTTTTGGCTGCAACTCTTCCATGAAGACCACTTCTGGCCAGACTTCTCCGGACAGTAGATGGGTTTATCTGGGTCCCACTGGTTTCTGCCAGTTCTGAGCTGATGGCACTGCTGGACATCTTCCGATTTCGAAGGGTAATAAGCTTGATGTGTCTTTCATCTGCTGCACTTAGTTTCCTTGGCCGACCACTGCATCTACAATCCTCAACGTTGCCCGTTTCTTTGTGTTTCTTCAAAAGAGCTTGAACAGCACATCTTGAAACCCCAGTCTGCTTTGAAATCTTTGTCTGGGAGAGACCTTGCTGATGCAGTATAACTACCTTGTGTCTTGTTGCTGTGCTCAATCTTGCCATGACATGAAACTGTCTTCCACAACCTCACCTTGGTAGCAGAGTTTGGCTGCTCCTCACCCAGTTTTAAGCCTCCAACACAGCTGTTTCTGTTTCAGTTAATGACTGTGTTTCAACCTACGTGTGACATTGATGATCATTAGCACCCGTTTGGTATAATTGGTTGATCATACACCTGACTATAATCCTACAAAATCCCTGACTATGTGCAAGTCTACCTGTAAGAATTGATGCTGGTTTGAAGGCAAAAGGTAGTAAAATATTGACTTGATTTAGATTTTTCTTTTGTTCACTCACTTTGCATTTCGTAGCTTGATAACAATAAACAATCATTATTTATATTTCTGAAAGCATTCTTTGTTTACAGCATTTTTTCACACATGCCTAAAACTTTTGCACAGTACTGTATATCATCTGAAAAAGACCTTGATCAAGATCTTCATCATGGCTCTGGGTATATGTCTTAGTGGAAAAGCGTTACCAGAGTCATGTAACAGTATCCACTAAAAACTACCAACTACAAACAAAAATGGCTATACTGAATTGTCAACAATTTTCAAAAAACACAAAGCATGAATATTAAGGGACATCTTTTATTCCAAATTCTCTTTGTGAATATCTTTCAACTAGCAAAATACCCGCGCTTCGCAGCGGAGAAGTAGTGTGTTAAAGAGGTTATGTAAACATATACATACATAAACATATATACTTATATATACATATCTACATATACACATATCTACATATATACATATACACATCCATATATATATATATATATATACATACATCAACATATATATATATATACACATACATATACACACACACATATATTATATATATATATATATATATATATATATACATACACATAGACACATATATATACATATACATATTTACATATCTACATATATATAAACATATATACATATCTACATACATACACATATCTATCTATCTCTATGTATCTATCTATATATGTATCTCTATCTATCTATATCTGTATCTATCTATCTATCACACATATATACATATCTACATACATACACATATATCTATATCTATATATATCTCTATCTATCTATCTATCTATATATATATATATATCTCTATCTATCTATTGTCAGTTCAGCACTCCGGTTGGAATATGACCAAGCCGTGCAAGCTTACTGTTAAGAATGCAACGTATAGTTGTACAGGAGAAAAGCAATCTTGCCTCAAATCAATGGCAACCTTTTGTAGGTCTATGAACTTAATTTAAACTTTAGGTTTATACGGTGCTCTGTTTCCATAGTACCTGCACTCATGAATATATCTGTATGTGTCAGTCGCTGAAATCCCCACGCTTGGCACCGGCGAAGTACTGCTTTTAAATTTTTATTAAGAAGAAAACAAAACCTTTTTAAATTGAGGTAAAGTATACCACTAACAATTTGTTAAG
This sequence comes from Erpetoichthys calabaricus, assembly GCF_900747795.2. NCBI lineage: Eukaryota > Metazoa > Chordata > Cladistia > Polypteriformes > Polypteridae > Erpetoichthys > Erpetoichthys calabaricus. The sequence continues at coordinate 75,782,031 of NC_041404.2, forward strand.
GATCTGTTTTTTTGTGTAGCTGACTTCACACAGCCTCTCCGCTGTTTTATAAACGAACGTCATATAAGGTCTTCCTTTGTCGTTGCTTCGCCAATGGAAGCAGCCTTTTTATTTAATCCTGTTTTTACGATTGTTCTGTTTGTATACCAGTTTGTCAGTTCAGCACTCCGGTTGTAATATGACCAAGCCGTGCAATCACACTCTTGAGAATGCAACGTATAGTTGTACAGGAGAAAAGCAATCTTGCCTGAAATCAATGGCGACCTTTTGTAGGTCTATGAACTTAATTTAAACTTTAGGTTTACACGGTGCTTTCTTTCCGAAGTACCTGCACTCATGAATATGTCTGTATGCGTCAGTCGCTCAAATCCCCGCGGTTCGCACCGGCGAAGTTCTGCTTTTAAATTTTTATTAAGAAGAAAAGAAAACCTTTTAAAATTGAGGTAAAATATACCAATAACAGTTTGTTAAGGATCTGTTTTTTTGTGAAGCTGCCTTCACTCGAGTGATCACTTCAAGCTTTAAGCCTGAGAAATCACCCCGTAAATGCACACGTTTAATTGCACATCTGTTAATATGTATGCTTACAAAGTATTAAAAGACACTCAACAATTACACAGTATTAAAAGACACTCAACAATTAATGTCATTTACCTTCGTTCCCGCGTTTGACTCGTGCTGTAAATCTCTTCCTTGTTTTCACTTCACGTGATTACGTAGGAGGCGTAATACGTGATGACGCGATACGTGACTCCGCCTCCTCCATTAGAGTATATGGACAAAAAAACAGGTTCCAGTTATGACCATTACGCGTAGAATTTCGAAATGAAACCTGCCTAACTTTTGTAAGTAAGCTGTAAGGAATGAGCCTGCCAAATTTCAGCCTTCTACCTACACGGGAAGTTGGACAATTAGTGATGAGTGAGTCAGTCAGTCAGTCAGTCAGTGAGGGCTTTGCCTTTTATTAGTATAGATTAAAATTTCAGGAAAAGAATGGAGTTTGGCCATTTACAGAATATATTCTGCTTTAAAATGCACCAAACTTGAAAAATTTCAATTAAAATTTTCAATTTAAATAATATAAAGCCAGCATTTTAGCAATGCTTAATACACTGTAGTGACTCATAAATGGCTGAGGCTGCGCTTGAGTATTTGTGATGGACAAACTTCAGGAATTCTACAAACACGTAAATAAGAGCAGGGTAAACACTTTCCTCAGGAATCAGTGGTCATAGATTGATGCTGCTGATAATAGTGTGCCATCGGTTGATATCATCAGCAATCAACAACTGATTTCTTGTATCACTGATATTACTTGGTTGATTATCTGAATCATGTGACAATAACATGTCACTTGTACCATGTTTACAGTATGCTCTTGAATCACAAATGTATATGGACTGGCAGAAAGTGGAAACTTTAAACTTTAAATGCATCCTTAGCAAACAGAAACAAATCTGATTATACCCCTCTTGTAAAATGCCAATTAGTAATCTGACAACTTCCTGTTATGGAGTTTAACATGGTTTGTGTGCCAAGGTTTTTGTATACTTTATATGCAGTTTTGGGCACACAGAAGATGCTAACAACAATGAATTATTTAGGGAAGACAAGAATACACGATGATCTGATGTGTTGAAACTGTTACAGCTTTCATCAAAGCCGCAAATGTGCAGTGGTAAGTCTGTATGCGTGAATGGAGTCAAGAATGGTGAGACAGAATTCTGCTTGGATTATTCAAAGACTGTGACTGACTGTCCAATCTCCATATGCTTCGCCTCACTATTTAATATACTTGTGAAAGACTAACTTCTGCAGGGAGGAAAGACCAATTGTACTTGTATCAAAATGATACACAAATTCACAGAACATATTTATAGTACAAAGAAATTATAGCTACTTTGTTTTCTTATTCTCAGAAGCTTCACTTTTTGCTGATAATGAGGGCAGACAGTGTTGTCTGCAAACAATGAAAATTTTGTCTTAAAAAGGTTTCTATTGTTCCTTAATATTAGTAAACACCAAACTATCAATGTTTCTTTTATCATTAATTATCATTAGTCTTTGTTCCTCATTGTATATTATTCAGCATTAACCTGGCAATTTCTGCAAATGTTATAAGATGATGGTACAATAAAAACCATTAACCAAAACTAAAAATATCGTAATGATGGCAGACTGGACCTGAGAGAGAGAGAGAGAGAGAGACTGTGTAAACTTCTAATAGAGAGAAGGGTGTGAGAAAGACAGCAATTGGCAATCAAACTCTTCAGTTTTGATGCAGGGTTTTTTGGGAAGTCTTAAAATTGCAATAAGGTGGGGAGTGAGAGGGTGGGGCTACCTCAGACCCCAGGTAAGCAGACTCCAAATAGACACGGGTGCTGCACAATAGGGGTGTGAAGCCTCGCAGCAGGAGTACTGCGAGAAAAAGAGGAGCGGTAGAATTGATGTAAATCTGAGTGTGGAGAAACAGGATCAGTTTCTGGGTTTTCAAGGGCTACTTTATCCTAGGTTTTTGTGTGCACTTCCCCCATGTATCACCTGAGAGATGCTTGGGTATCACATAGCTTGAGAGCCCTATGCTCTAGTTTAAATCTACATTGATATTAGGACTAGTTTAAGGCAAAAATTGAAGAAAATGTTGAGTTATACCTATTTAAAACTAGGGGGCTCTGCTAGCGCCCGCCACTTCGCATTTCTGCTGCTTGCTTATGTGGATTTCACTTTCACCAAACAACAAATCTTTTAATTTAAACGAATACGCCTCTTCATTGGGAAGAAACACTACTTTTCCCTGATAGCAACACGAATTAGACAATCTTTAAGTCTCCGACTTAAAGTTTAAAGCCGAACAATATCTACATACTTCTGTCATATCATCCATGTTTATACATCTGATCTCTTTTCGCTGTTCCATTATTTCACAGAGTAAAAATTTCCGTTTGTTAGAGCTAATGCAATCTTTACTATCACTTTTTTGAGACTTTCGAATTTTAGTACTTTCATAATCTCTAACCTGCTCTGCATGTGCATCGCGCCAATGTTTTGAACCCCTTTACGATGTTTTACTTTGTCTTCTACTCTTTGTCTTTTATTTCCAACTCAGCTTGGAGCGGAGAGCGCAAGAACTGTGTCTGACAATAGCATTTGCACGAATGAGAAGTGAGTGGACCATGGTCGTGGTTGTAAATGATTGAGAGGAGGGTGGGACTTGGCAAAAAGTCTTGTGTCACGGGACCTGAAATTATCTCTCACAGGAGTTGAAATTATCTCAGAGAAAGTCTCGTCTCAGGATTTCCTTTTATAATAGAGAGAGGTATAACAAGAACTAGTTCAGCGGTGAATTAGCTGATTCCCAATAAGTGATGCATCACCAAAATAAATCAACATAAGAATACTCCACTCAATAGAGCAGAACTGGTTGGCACAGTTTGGTTATTTGTGCTGACCATGAGATGATAGCCTAGGGTAAATGTTATTTTCCATTCCTGTAAAGTTCTGCGCCTCTTCTATCCAATCCCAGTATAATGTAGATTAAAAATGATCATGAATCAAACTGTGTTTTACCTTCATGCCTCTTGCAGAAAGGCTGTCTAAATAGACCTCTAGATAACTAGCAGTATATTTTCTTTTGGTGGATAAGTCATTCAACATACTTCATGAACTAGAAGATCTGTCAACTATTTTAGGTTCCTGAAAATTAAATTTTCAAAAAGTCAATTAAAAAAAATCATTCACATGAGAGGATTGACATAAATCACTATATTGATTTAATCTAATGTCTCCCAACACCTCAAGCCACGTTATCTGGCAGATTTGCACTGCGGAAACTGATGGTGGCCAGCCATGAACTTGCGATGTCTGGATTACAATGGCCCTCAGAAGAAGTCTCTTATAAACCTGAGGTAATAATAACAGAGCTCCCTGGTATATGCTACTGCTTCTGAACACTGAGTGGAGCACTAATTGATGATGTTCGCTCCCATCTTTCTGTAAAACATCACCGAACTACAATCTCCTAAAACATTTTTTTCAAACTCACAGCATTCCTGAATTAAAGACTTTTTTTTACCCACCACATTTTTCAAGATAAGATTTCTGCATACTATAAGATATACGGCATCTATTGTCAAGCGTCCTAAGCAAAGGTCCCTTTTTCAAAGCTTAATTTAGTTAAATACTATCAAACAATAAACTTGGGTGATATTAATGCTAATGTTTGTGGTTTACATTAATAGAGACAGTGAGATGAAAACAAGCATGTGGTGTAATTTGAAGCAAATCTAGCACCAAAACCTAAAAGAATGGAAGCTAAAAGGTTCCTAACATTTTTTTTATTTTTATAACTTTTACTGAAGTTATTTAAAGTTAAAGAAAAGCCAAGCAAAATGACACCTTTTAGTGGCTAACTAAAAAGATTACAAAATGCAAGCTTTCGAGGCTTAAAGTTTAAAGTTAAACTTAACAAAACTAAATTCAATTCAATTCAATCTCCTTCCATGAGAAAGAGCGAGATGCCAACAGCCAGAGTAAAACTTTTGAGAGTAGTATAAAGAGAAAGGAGTCTCTCTCCCCAATATAAGTGCTTAATCTAAAATATTATTGATTAGATTCTGTCAGGTTTTTAAAAAAGTTTTGAACAGATCCTTTAAGGGAGAATTTGATTTTTCTCCAATTTCAAATGGTACATAAGTTCACTTACCCACTGATGTAACAGAGGTGGGTTTGGATTCTTCCAATTGAGCAAGATAAGTCTATGTGCCAATAGCAAAGTAAAGGCAATTACAATTTGTTTGTCCTTCTCCACTTTAACACTAGAATCCCTGAAGCCTACGAAAAAACTTGTAATCCCCGCCCACCTTAAATTCCTTCGCACCTCTCCATCAGCGTCTTTTGTTTTGTAAATGTGTCGATCAGCACAAGCAGCCTGCTATCCCATCCTGAACCCCTCCCCCCCAACCACCATCACATGATGCAGCTCAAGTCGCAATGAAGATTCTCAGAGGTCAAGTCCTGTTTATCTGGGTGTGAGGTGCTTGGAATTGTAGGGGGTAAATAATATATCGTTATTTGGAATACATACATTTCATGTGTGTTCCATGTCTACATCTGTGTAAATGTAGTATGAGATACGAGGCAGGAATTATAATGCGAGAAGAATGAACTCCAAATATCAAAAACACTTTCACAAGAGGTACAAGTATAACAAGACAAGTGCATTTTTATTCAAGAATATAACTAGAAAAAAAAATCTGTTTAGGGTACAATGCTGACACTTCCACTTGGGTGGCTGCTGACTCGTAATCAAGAGGTTCTCGACTCAATTACAAGCGCATCCGTTTTGAGTAGTGAGTTGCTCCTATTGTTACTATTATAGAATAAAAACACACATTTGATTTGGGTCTGTAACAGCCAGTTAAATTTATGGTACTTGATAAAGTTATATATTTTTTTTTTTATAATGCAGTTTTACTCTCAGTTACGTTCGAGCTCCCCTCGATCGGACACTGCTAGTTTTCAAATAAAGAACAGAGGTGAACTCGGAAGATGAAGGTTCTACATCAGTAAAAGAGAACAGAAGCCCTCCCTGTAAGAAACGTCCACTCACACATAAGAACGACGCAGCTGCACCAGGCGCAAAGGCAAAAGATGACACCATTTGGATGCAGCAACAGGTTGGGCGTCATCATGCCAGTCAATCTGCCACATGCATGTCCTTCAAAGAAAAAGCTTGGCAGGCTCTGCATACAGAACTCAACATCTTGACAACTAAAGAAACCGAACAACTTATTTATAAGTCAAGACATCATTATTATGAACATGGAGAGAAAGCTAATAAGCTTTTAGCTCAACAAATCCACAAGCAAGAAGTTCGCAATGCAATCCCAGTAATCACCAACATGAATGGAGAGGAAATCATTGACCATAAAAATATAATGCACACATTTAGAGATTACTATAAAATCTTATATTCTTCTGAGTTCAAAGAAGACAACACACAATCTAATGCATTTCTGGATACATTACAGACACCACAAATAGATACTTTAAGTGCTGAGGAACTGGATAAACCTCTGACCCTATCAGAATTCCTAGATGCTATAAAGTCACTTCAAAGCGGGAAATCAGCAGGCCCTGATGGCTGCCCTGTAGAATTTTATAAGAAATTCTCTACTCAGCTAGCTCCCCTCTTATTGGCAACATTTACAGAAGCTAGAGACAATCAAATTCTACCTCAAACTTTTCATCAAGCATTAATCACCGTCTTTCCTAAATAAAATAAGGACTTATTACAATGTGCATCATACAGACCAATTTCACTCCAAAATAATGATGTTAAGATACTCTCAAAAATTATAGCTAGAAGGATGGAGAAAGTGCTGCCTTCGGTAATATCACAGGATCAAACTGGATTTATTAAAGGCTGACACTTATCTTCCAATCTCCGACGCCTGTTTAATGTTATATATTCACCAGCAAAGTCAAACACCCCAGAGATGATATTATCACTAGATGCAGAAAAAGCATCTGATATGATTGAATGGAACTACCTTTTCACTGCATTGGAGAAATTTGGGTTTGGCCCGAATATGTGCGCATGGATCAAACTACTGTATACCAAATCCAGAAGCTTCAGTTTGTATTAACAACATTTGTTCAGCCTACTTTAAGCTAGAACGTGGCACCAGACAAGGATGCCCCTTGTCACCACTGCTGTTTGCCATTGCCATTGAACCACTGGCGGTCCACTGACGAAATTCTTATCAGATAAAGGGGATTATCAGAGAAGGACTGGAACAGAAAATTTCTCTATATGCAAATGATATGGTTTTATACATATCAGACCCAGAAAAAACTGTGCCTGCAGTTTTAACAGCACTTACAGAATTTCAAAAGATATCTGGTCTCAAAATTAATCTGAATAAAAGTATACTCTTTCCAGTGAATTCACAAGCATATAATATTAGATGGGACACCCTACCTTTTACCATAGCAGATCAGTTTAAATACCTAGGGGTATATATCACAAGTAAACATAAAGCTCTTTATCAACATAATTTTGCCGTCTGTATGGAGAAAATTAAGCAAGACTTACATAGATGGTCAACCCTTCATCTCACTCTAGCCGGAAGAATTAACGTTGTTAAGATGAATATCCTTCCTAAACTTCTTTTTTTATTTCAAAACATTCCAATATATATCAATAAATCATTTTTCAAGCAATTAGATTCAACTATAACCTCATTTATTTGGAACTCAAAACACTCACATATCCGAAGAGCGACCCTACAAATACCTCAGGCAGAAGGTGGCATGACTCTATCTAATTTTCAGTTTTATTACTGGGCAGTAAACATACAAGCCATAAAAACCTGGACACAAATAAATGAACATACACAGGCTTGGTTCGCAATAGAAGTAAAATCCTGTAGTACTTCTTTATACTCCCTGCTCTGCACTCCAATAAATGCAAGTTATCGCAAATATACTAATAACCCAATTGTGCTTTACTCACTCAGAATATGGAACCAATTTAGAAAGCAATTTAAGATGGAAAATCTTTTATCTGTGGCACCCCTGCAGGAGAACCACCTCTTTCAACCCTCGCAAACATATCCAGTTTTTAATACCTGGAAAAGATCTGGGATTAAATTGCTCAGAGATCTTTATATAGACAATATCTTTGCATCCTTTGAACAACTACGTTCCAGATTCAACCTCCCAGCTACACATTTATTTCACTATCTTCAAATTAGAAACTTTGTTAAACAGAAACTGACGATTTTCCTCATCTCGTACCTTCCACCATGCTGGAAAAAATACTGCTCAATTTCGGGGAATTAGACACCATTTCCGCATTATATAAAATTTTGTTAAGAGTCCCTTCCTTTCAAAGATCCAAGAGGACAATGGGAAAAAGATCTCTTCTATACTAATAAAAGGCAAAGCCCTCACTGACTGACTGACTGACAAACTCACTCTTCACTAATTCTCCAACTTACCGTGTAGGTAGAAGGCTAAAATTTGGCAGGCTCATTCCTTACAGCTTACTTACAAAAGTTAGGCAGGTTTCATTTCGAAATTCTACGCGTAATGGTCATAACTGGAACCTGTTTTTTGTCCATATACTCTAATGGAGGAGGCGGAGTCACGTATCGCGTCATCACGCCTCCTATGTAATCACGTGAACTGAAAACAAGGAAGAAATTTACAGCACGAGTCAAACGCGGGAACGAAGGTAAATGACGTTAATTGTTGAGTGTCTTTTAATACTGTGTAAGCATACATATTAACACGTGCAATTAAACGTGTGCATTTACGGGGTGATTTCTCAGGCTTAAAAGCTCACCTTTTATTAAAAACGTAAATGCAAACTGTTTTCATTCTGAAGGGCACAAACCACGTTAGATTTCAGCCGTTAAATGTGCAAAAATGTCGGTACACCAGATACATAAGCGCAACATATTATCAGTTGTATTGTATGCTTACAATACATATAGAAATGTGTTAATCGTTAACTAATATTATGGGATCGTGTTTTTCGACTCGCGCCTTGATTTAAACGATTGCATGTCTTGGTGGGTTTGCGTAGCTTATTGTCAATATCTTTACACCTCTTTTTAAGACTTAATTTAAAAAGGTTTTCTTTTCTTCTTAATTAAAATTTAAAAGCAATACTTCACCGCTGCGAAGCCCCTCTAGCGCTGACGTCTGAGGTTCGATTACCGTAAGCGAGAATAAGGGGGAAACACGTGTCGCGTACTCTGCATTATTTCACAGTAAACTATTTTCAACCATTCTATGATCTGCTTCTCACAAATGAAGGCACCGTGGCTGATGTTAGCTGACTTGCTGGCCAACCATAAGCATTACCTGGTAGGTAACCAACCACTCACTTCACTCCCTTATGGGAATCGAACCTCGGCGCTAGAGGCGAAGCCCCTAAAATTGAGCCACGGTGTGTGGTTCGTTTATTTGACAGCATGTAGATCGGGGTAATTACATTCACCGCATTCGTAGTCTGATTCACAATCTGATTGTATGGATGGTTACCTACCAGGTAACGCTTATGGTTAGCCAGCAAGTCAGCTCGAAGTGATCACTCGAGTGAAGGCAGCTTCACAAAAAAACAGATCCTTAACAAATTGTTATTGGTATATTTTCCCTCAATTTAAAAAGGTTTTCTTTTCTTCTTAATAAAAATTTAAAAGCAGTACTTCGCCGGTGCGAAGCGCGTGGATTTGAGCGACTGACGCATACAGACATATTCATGAGTGCTGGTACTTCGGAAAGAAAGCACCGTGTAAACCTAAAGTTTAAATTAAGTTCATAGACCTACAAAAGGTTGCCATTGATTTGAGGCAAGATTGCTTTTCTCCTGTACAACTATACGTTGCATTCTCAACAGTAAGCTTGTACGGCTTGGTCATATTACAACCGGAGTGCTGAACTGACAACGTGGTATACAAACAGAACTATAACAATCGTAAAAAAAGAAGAAAAAAAAAAAGCGAAGAACCCTTGGATTTAATAAAAAGGCTCCTTCCTTGGTGAAGCAAGGAAAAAAGGAAGACCTTATATGGCGTTCGTTTATAAAACAGTGGAAAAGCTGTGTTAAGGCTGCTTCACAAAAAAACAGATCCTTAACAAATTGTTATTGGTATATTTTCCCTCAATTTAAAAAGCTTTTCTTCTTAATAAAAATTTAAAAGCAGTACTTCGCGGGGATTTAGATAGAATATATATATATATATATATATATATATATATAGATATATAGATATATAGATAGATAGATAGATAGATAGATAGATAGATAGATAGATAGATAGATAGATAGATAGATAGATAGATAGATAGATAGATAGATAGATAGATAGATAGATAGATATATATATATATATATATATATATAGATAGATAGATAGATAGATATAGATATATATAGAAATAGATATAGATAGATATAGATATAGATAGATATATATATATAGATATATATATATATATATATATATATATATATAGATATATATACACAGATATATAGATATATATACACATAGATATATAGATATATATACACATAGATATATAGATATATATACATAGATATATAGATATATACACATAGATATATAGATATATATACACATAGATATATAGATATATATACACATAGATATATAGATATATATACACATAGATATATAGATATATATACACATAGATATATAGATATATATACATAGATATATAGATATATATACATAGATATATAGATATATATATATATATATATATATATATATAGATATAGATAGATAGATAGATAGATAGATAGATGTATATAGAGATATAGATATATAGAGATATAGATATATATACATATATAGATATACATATATATATAGACATATATATAGATATATATATATATGTATGTATGTCTATATATATATATATATATATATATATATATATATATATATATATATATATATATATATATATATATATATGTAAGCTTATAAGTACTGCCTTACTTCTCTTTAAGAAAGGATGATGTAATGATACTTGATTTAAACGATTCCATGTCTTGGTGGGTTTGCGTAGCTTATTGTCAATATCTTTACACCTGTTTTTAAGACTTATTGACTGAAACGGGCTTTCACGAAAAAAGTTAGGGCTTTGCTACAGGATACACCCTCCACAAGTTAAGGAAGTAAAAATAAAAGTATATATTTCTGTTTTATTTAAACCTTTTAAGTTCGTATGCATAGCCCCATTTGGTTGTTTTAGTTTTTTTTTTCTTTCTTCAGTAATACTTAATCTCCTTAAAGAAAAAGAACATATGCATTTTACTTTTTTTTGTATCTCTTTAGTAATATTTTAGTGTAAAAGGATAACCAGTATTTAAACTTTTTATGTTACTTTATACATTTATTTTACACAATGTTGAAAAATTAATAAAAAACATTTACATGTTACTTATATAAAATCCAGATTGATTGTTGACTTAACTTAAAATTTTAGCGGGAGGGGGGTCAATTTTCAACAAAAGTGTGTGCAAAGCAGTCCCCTAAAAAAAAAAATTGTTTGTATCCTCCTTTACCTCTGCAAAACCTTCATCAAAATATCATTTAAAATGATCATGAACACTCTACCTCAAGCTCATTGAGCCTCTGCACTCGAGGAGTGAAGTGGAAATTATCTACTTCCACAGCAAATGGTGGCTGCCAGTCCTGAAAAAGATAAAAGACATTAACATTAACTGAATTTAAAGATACACAGAAACAGTTTTCATAATTTGTAAGCTTGAATTTTAAATGAATTAGCCTTCGGTTTTGTTACACATATAAATTTCTACAACTTCTAAATGCAAAAACTGTATATAAAATCTTTTCAAATAATTTCAGCTTCATTAAATCAATGTTACCCCTCTCAAACTGATCATTTCACCAATCAGATCACAGGATCTGTTGATTCTATAATGTTCACGTAGATGATACCACCATATCCATAAAAATTCTATCTGCACTGGCATAAGTTTACATTAAACTCAATATGACAGTTATTATATAGTACACAAAAATATTTTCCAAAAAAATTAAGAACAATCATAAAGAGAATTTAAATATTTTTAAAAATTCAAAAACAATGAGCTATAATCTATTAGCATAATTACTACTGTGTAAATTCCATATGTTTGACAAATACGTGGCAAATCATTACCTAGTACAGAGCAAGATAACTGAATCATGATAAAAGTATTGAATAAGATGTCATTTCCTTTTTTTCTTTTTCTAACTAAAGTTTGAATTGTGAAGAGTAACTCATCAATTGTTCTCTGTATAAACAGGATTTACAAGCTAAGAAGTTGAAATACATAATGTAACTTAATTCAGAAGACTAATACAGTAGACCCCCTCGAAGTCGCAGTTCAGAGTTCGTGGCCTCAGTCGCTCGCTGATTTTTGGTTTTGGTTTTTTTCGTGGCAATACTTCACTGTAGAGTGAAGAAGCAACCTGTAGAGGAAAACGCGGCTTGGAAGGGTGACACGAATCATACAAACTTAAGCAGAGCTGTTTGACTGAAATATTTTCGGCCAGGCAGTGTGTACCTTGGGTCTAAAGTATTCAAAAGTTGTTTAAAACCATCTCTCTCGACCACTTGAATTGGCACCATATCTTTTGCGATGTAATTGGTGACGGCGTTTGTTATGCCATGCCATCTTTTGCCTTTCTTGTCGTAAGGCACTTTTTTGCAGAATGAGTCTGCTGAAGTTTGCCGAGTGTGCTTTTGTGCTTGTACCTTGGTTACTTTAGACTTGTGCTGGACAGTTAACTTAAGCTTTTCGTATTCTTCGTATTCTGTGTGGTGGTTAGTTCACAAATGGTGAAACAAGTTAGTTGTCGAGCTGTCTTTAACGGCAACCGATTTACCACATAGTTTGCAGATTGCCGTCTTTTGAGCAACATCAGTCTTTTCAAAACCAAACCACTGCCATGCGAGTGAGAATGAACCACGTCTGGCAATTAACTCTGATGACGTAGATGGCGAGGCTGTTTTATCATCTGGCGCTGTTTGTTCACTCATTTTAAGGCATGGAGCGACGCTAACTTGCGGCTTTTGCTGGACGTGCATGCCTACGCAACTCGCTTTGCGCACGCACAGTGGTCTATACTGTTGCATTAGTGAATGAACTCTTTTTTTTGCAAAGCAAGTTACATACTCGATAATTTAATCTTGCACATCGTTAAAACAGCAATTAAGATATAATCGTAAATGATGTATATCACACATGCCTAATATACAGTGCTCAAAAAAATTAAGGGAACACTTAATCATTACAGACTGTGAATCAACTTCAGTGCAACATTTTTTGAGAAGTGTATTTTAATTTTTACTGTTTGCTAGATGGGAAAAACAATTACTAACAATTTAAGAAAATGTACTGTTTTGATTTTTAACAACAAGGAAAAGGTAAAACCTGAAGTCAACAATTCAAGTTATTGAGAGCATGTGGTAAGGTGAGGGGTGGGTACTTTGCTTATGTGATGATCTAAGGCTTTTTCAAAATTGCACAATTGCCACTTTATGGAGAGGGAAAATTGCAAATGCATATAATAGTCTGATGAGCTACGAGTTTTGCAAACCTGGTAGTGTAGGTACGCGTTCAGGACAGTCCAGCTTCATTTACAGGGTAGTAGGGTTACACAGAAGGGTTTTACAGCAACATTTATTTGTAAAGTTTTGTTGAACATGATAACACTCCACTTTCTACTGCAATATAAACACAATTAGCACCATGTAAGAGAATGTTTCAGTAATTAGATGATATGTATGATGTCATGATGTATGGTCTTTTTAAAATGTACAAAACGTACATGTACGTTTATAAGAATTACTTACGGATGCTTTGAAACCACATCAGGTTTTTTGTTTGGCACCTCCTGATTCATGAGAAAAATGTCTAGTTACTCAAGAATTCAAGCTTTTTGGGGTACCTCCTACTTTTGGACCTCTAGACCCAAATGATCTCATCTTTATTGCATTTCTGGATCATATTTTGTGTACAAAATTACATCTTTATGATAAAGAGTAAATCAACAGGTGTCTTCGGTACAGATGATCACAAGAAAGCTGTGCATAGCACATCAACCAACCCCAGGGATTCACACCCTAATGTGATATGAGGGGTCAAAGTTATTCCTTTTCATAAAACTTTGAAAAAACAAGGATTGGAAATTTAGGAATGTGGAGTGTTATTTTAAGCTTATTTTGACGTTGCTGATCACAAATATTGGCATTATTTCATTCTTTATTGGTGGTGCTAGCTCTCTAAAATCCATTCCTAAAAACATAAGCATTTGGGGCACTGTTTCAGACGATTTCAAAGTCACCGATTACAAACATGAGGTTATTCTTGATCCTTTAATAGGGAATGTCTACCACAATAAATATTTAGACGTTAAACATTTAAACTGAAGAACATATTTTAATATTTCCAATACCTGACATAACTATTCTTGTTTATTATGTACTTCAACATTATGAAGTGCATCATTATATTTCTTATGAAGGACTGCTAATGCCAGTTCACACCTTTCATCATACACATTTAGAAGGCCACAGTTACTGACCTGTGTATACAGCTGCATTATAATTTGTCATGCTTGAACCATTATGCAGGTGCTCACAAGAGAAAAGATGGGTTTTAGGCCTGAGCGACTGACTGTGCATGAGGAATTGGGTCTTTTGTTTTTATCAAATCATTTTTGGTTAGGAAAATACTGCATGAACCAAAGATACCAAAGATCTGAAATATGTGGAAGCCCTCCAGGTTTTGTGAGTCTGTAGTTTGGTTGTCTGGAATTACAACCTGATTGTCCTGGGCATACAATTGTGAGGATTTACACTTCTTTGAGTACTGCAAAGGTACTTTACAAACACATGGCAGGCTTGGATTACAAACGAGTTCCATTCTTGCAGACATTCATAACATGATTTTGTATGAAAGTCAGTACCCATAATGAAAAGTATAATGCTATATTACTAGATTTATATAAAAAAAATTATACTTCTTAATAAAATGGCAGTAAAGCAATATTATTGTACTTTAAATCACAGAACACAAGTAATTATACTGAATAAGTACAGTACGCCGACCTTATGCTTAAACATTTTTTGATACAGTACAAATGGTGACTCTCTGAGGCGTGCTGCCTCCTCCTCTGGATCACTCATATAGTCAAGACTCCATTCATCAATATTCCCTGAAGGACGTAATTAGGGTGCTGGGAATTACAAGTGGTAGATTCTGCCACTCAGCTGAAAGGATAGCAGCTTATCTGTGATTACACAATAGGTTATTACACAACTACACAAATGACTGCTGCTACATATTCGTGCAAGTCAAAACTACTTTGTTTCATTCATAAATTTATAAAAATGGAGGTTGCTAGATGAAAACTAAATGAAATTCAGTTGAAAACAAAAATATTTGAGTTTTATGCACTCTTTCCTTTCTAAGAAACTACTGAAAGTCGAGACTGCATTAAACCCGAGACCTACCAATAAAACAGACAACCATTTGGAAAAGTATATATACAACTTTTCAATTTTTTGAATTTAAACTTCAGAACATAACAATCTTCTACTCTCATTTATAAAACTGTGTGGATTCAAGAATGAAAATGTGTGTGCCAAAAAAAAAGACAGGAAAGACACAAAAATCAGATTTATAAAACCTGGTGTACACATATTTTCTTTGCAATTTACCCTTTATAAGTAACAACCATCTTGTAAATATGCATATATCCACCTCAAAACATCCCATATATGAAGAATACTAGTCTACCTCATACTGTACATATATAATCACGATGCTGCAGAATCATTGGCTGGTACAGCAGCTCCATCTTGATGCATCAAAACCCCGCCAGCTTCATTCAAGAGTATCTGGCAGTGTTCTGCAACTGAGAGTACAAGTTTATAGCATCTCCCCTCTACATTCTACTGGCTTGGGAAAGATGCAAGTCACCAGCATCTGAGCGACTGGCAACTATCACCTGACACATGTTTGTTTGCTATTAAAAATGTGCTGTTATAACATCATCATTGCCATTTTAATGAATAGTATAAGCCGTATGAAACACTAAGGGTTCAGCCAGTTACTTTACCAATAAGCCATCACATCCGCCAAAGCTAGCTTGCTTCAAAATAAATGAATCACATGCTCTCATGTTAATGCAATTCTCTGTGCAGTGATGAGGTCAACACATGTGTATAACACACTTTCTGCAGGTACACATCCTTAGGATTCACAAAAACTATTCTGCCAAGTAGCCATCACCAAAGGAGAAACATTAAATCAAGAAAAATTAAATCTGTACTCACAAGGGTTGCACAGTATACTGGCACACAAAAAGATACCAAAAAAACTCAGTTTTTAAAATGGTACATGTACCAGCAATTTGCTACTTCTACCACTCGAAGTAAAGGCTAGTTCTGAAAGAACATGTACTCAGCTCTTCACATACTGTAGATTAGAGTTCCAACGGTCTCAGTGGAAGATGCCGTCGCTGTACTTTGTATATAAGAGCTAGATCGAATGTTATTTACCTATTTATCATGATTTATTAACTTACTAGGGGGCTCCACCCCCTGCTCGCTTCGCTCACCAACCCCTGGTATTGGGTAACCCGAAATACATTGATGTATGTATGAGATATATTGGAGTGTAAAGGTGTAGATGACAAACAAAGGAAGTAAAGAACCCATAGCATGGCACATTAGAAAGATATATTGGAATATTTCTTTATACACAACATTTGTAGTAAAGATGGTGTGTTGTCCTTGAATGAGTTCTCCTTGGTATGGAGTATCTATAACTAACTGTAATGTCAGATGAACGCCAAACTCTTGAGAAGGCTACATAAAGTTGTTGGTTCCATCAGGACGTAAATGCAGGACAATATCACGGTCAAATGGAGGCTCACCATCTTTACTTTGAAAGACAATTGCAACTTCATTAACGATGGGAAGATTGTTATCGTCTTGGATCGTGTCCTTTGTCCTATATTAACACTAAAGCAATTGTAGTTGGCGCTACACCTTCTGCATCTGCTTTTGTATTGGCCTCCCTTTCAACCTCATGTAGCATCTTTATAGACTTAGCTAATGTGTGATTGTTTATGACTTCAGCGACGTTTCTCATTATCAGCTCTGTGCATTGCTCGTTTTCAGGAAGGTTCATTCGTTGATAGATTGCGTCATCTGGATCTAACACGTAGATTTGTGTATATTTGCGCTCGTGATGTGGTCCAGGGTGCACTATTCCAATCCGATGTAATATTTGTCCACATACGCGAAAGCAGTATGGGCCATTGCCAGCTGGTGGCCAGATATTTACCCCGGTAGATGCAAAAGCAAATGAACTATTGTAGGATCTAATGCAGTCCATAATGCCTGCTTTGCAGACGCGCGTTGTAGGCGCCTGCGTTCATTGATTTTATCTAGGCGGGCTCGTTTTTGTATCTCCATCAGTTGTGGTCTTTTGTTTTGAACCCGTGCCTGCTTTGCTTCAGCAGTTTCAGATGCGCGTTGTAGGCGTCTATGTTCATTGTATTTGTCCATGCGGGCTCGCTTTGGTAGCTCCGTTAGTCGAGCTGTTTGGTTTTGGAGCCGAGACAGTTTTGCTTCCGCGGTTTCAGACATGCGTTGTAGGCACCTACGTATCCATGCGGGCTCATTTTTGTAGCTCCGTCAGAGGTTCATTCTTTGATAGATTGTGTCATCTGGATCTAACACATAGATTTGTGCATATTTGCGTTCGTGATGTGGTCCAGGGTGCACTGTTCCAATCCGATGTAATATTTGTCCACATACGCGAAAGCAGTATGGGCCATTGCCAGCTGGTGGCCAGATATTTACCCCGGCAGATGCAAAACCAAATGAACTATTGTAGGATCTAATGCAGTCCATAATGCCTGCTTTGCAGACGCGCGTTGTAGGCGCCTGCGTTCATTGATTTTATCGAGCGGGCTCGTTTTTGTATCTCCGTCAGTTGTGGTCTTTCGTTTTGAACCCGTGCCTGCTTTGCTTCCGCAGTTTCAGATGCGCGTTGTAGGCGTCTATGTTCATTGTATACGTCCATGCGGGCTCGCTTTTGTAGCTCCGTTAGTCGAGCTGTTTGGTTTTGGAGCCGGGACAGTTTTGCTTCCGCAGTTTAAGACGCGCGTTGTAGGTGCCTACGTATCCATGCGGGCTCGTTTTTGTAGCTCCGTTAGTTGAGCTGGATCGTTTTGGAGCCGTGACTGTGACTCCATTAGTTATCCGTTGTCTACCGTTAGTAATATGGATAATTGCACTTACTGTTAATACGGAGCGTTTTCTGTGGTTGAACTGTTAATAATGCATCACTGTAATGTGATCCACATATGCTATATGGTTTGGACGTGTGAGGATGCCGTACGTCTAATACGGAGAGTTTGTTTATTCTTATTACCCGGACCATGCTGTGTAGTGTGGATGTTTAGTTCAGAAGCGCGTTGTAGGCGCCTGCGCCTTTCGTACTATCTTTGTGGACCTTTGCAGACTCTGTAGTGTCTTCAGTTTGACTCTGGGGTGCAGTGCAGAATCCTCTTTTCTGTGTGGCTGTGTCGTTAGTGGTTAGCTATGGGCACGTTGTTGCTTCATGTCTTATTAACGTTAGTTGAGCGGTTTCGTTTTTGAGCCGTGACTTCTTCGTTTGTGGTGGATCAGACTTCGCTTGCGGTTTATGAGACGCGCGCTGTAGGCGCCTGCGCACTACGTCTCCTGCGTCCATCTCCGTGTACCTGGGTCCGTGCCTTCCGGTTTACCATTCTCGGTTAGTAATATGGATTTTCCTACAGCGTAAAGTCACAAGTAGACTGCAAAGCTTCCCGTGTACATACACAAAGTACAGCGACGTGCATTCTTGCTCTGATGTAGAACTGTTGTCATGATCTGAGTTCACCTCAGTTATAGTGCGTCTTTATGTGAAAACAGCAGTGTCAGATGTGAATGGGGGGTGACAAGCGTGAACGTGACTAAGAGAATAAAAAAAAAAAAAAGCTAACCTTTACAAGTATCATAAATTTACACCCGCTGTTACAGACTGAAATCAAATGTATGTTTTTATTCTAAAATAGTAAGAATAAGAGCAGCTTACTTCTCAAAACAGACTTGACCTGAGTTGAACCCGTGAAGTTTTGATTACCAGTCAACAGCTGATACCGTTGCGCCACCGAAGCGGTTGTAGCAAATACGTGTCACTATCGCACCCTAACGTGGGTTCTTTTTCTGCAGTTATAGACATGAATAGAAGCGCACTTGTTCTGTTGTATTTGTACCTTTTGTGAAAGTGTTTATTTGATATTTGGACTTCAGGCTTCACACATTATACACTTCATGTCTACATTTTGTCAATTATTACTAAAACATGAAAAACGTTTCTGTTTTAACGATGTGTTTACATAAACATGAAATGCATGTGCTGTGGTGGGTTGGCACCCTGCCCAGGATTGTTTCCTGCCTTGTGCCCTGTGTTGGCTGGGATTGGCTCTGGCAGACCCCCGTGACCCTGTGTTCGGATTCAGCGGGTTGGAAAATGGATGGATGGATGGATGGATGAAATGCATGTGTTCCAAATAATGATATAGTATTTATAAAAGGTGTCATTTTGCTCGACTTCTCACTCTATACAACTCTAAGCAACTAACATGCAGGTAAACAGACTTGAGCTGAGAAAACTGTGTGGCGGGTGGGGGGATGTGATAGAAGGCTGCTTGCTGCTTATCGACACGTTTACAGGACAAAAGACGCTGATGGAAAGGTGCAAAGCGATTTAAGGTGGGACGGATCTACAAGTTTTTTCGTAGGCTTTGATAATTCTAGTGTTAATCAAACTGCCTTGTGTATTTATTTTTTTTTACAATAAACCCTGCGCTGCACACGACTAACATGGACCACAAAACATGTGATGCATAGATCAGACAAAATCTGAAGGTCAGCTGTTTGTTTACACAGTCTAAGTAATGATCTACATAAAATCCCAGGCAATTAACGGGATTATATAAATATCAGCCAAACTACTGTGTAGCTGCTGGTGAGTAAGGCAGGACCGAGTATGAGCCAAATGCGTACCAAAAGAAATCTCTCAACCCAAAAAAATTAATTTTAGAAAGGTTTAGTGAAATTTCAAAGTAGACAAAAGTTGACATCCAGAGGTAGAGGGCGACAACCAGCTGTTAATAGCGACAAAACTCACTGTTACGTTACAGGCATTCCCTCTCTGCTTGGAGGAATGTTAGACTCATTGACTTGACATCTAATCCTTGCGTGTGCGTGAGTTACAAAATGTAAACAAATGCAAGATGTCATCGACATTTCACAAGGGAGCGAAGCGAATGCAGAAAACAAAATACTCAGCAGACGATATTTTGCGCATTATCGCAGAGTCAGACTCTGATGTTGTTGAGAGTGATCAGGAGATCGAGCAAGAGAGTGAGGAACTGGCATCAGCTGATCAGACACCAGCCAATGCCACCCCAGCTGAGCGCATTCGTGCAGCCAATGCACCTATGGCAAGGTTTGTGTGGGAGGAATACCCAGACATTGATCCGTGGGAGCCAAACTGGCTACCAGACTTCACTAGACAGCATGGACTGCTTTTGGACTCAACAGATTACCAGTTGCTGGACTACAGGCTGTTCTTTCCTGAGGCTGCCTTTCAGCTACTGTCAGACGAGACAAACAGGTATGCAGAGCAGTTAATTGAATCGCGGGCTGCGTTTGCACCACATTCTCGTTTTTAAAAGTGGAACAAAAGACAAGATGAAAGGCTTTGTGGCATTACAAATAGAGATGGGACTAGACTGGCGATATAACTTCAGGGAGTATTGGTCCAAATGTGCTTTGTCCCCTGGTGGCTTTGGACAGGTTATGCTGCGTGACAGGTACGTGCTCCTTCAAAGTGATTGTGAGCAACTGAGTTTCATAAATTCTGACATTAGTGATGAGGAGTTCTTGGGGTTTCCAGAAAACTAGAAGAGTGCTTGAACCTTAAAGTCTCTCCTCATTTGTTAATGACAGTGATGATGGTTCTTAATACTGCTGTTCACTTTACACGGTTGAAATATTATTCTGCTATATTTTATTAAATATATTAGTACACTATTTGGTTCAGAATATTTTTTTTCTTGTTTTCCTCCTCTAAACCTAGGTGCGTCTTATGGTCAGGTGTGTCTTAAGGAGTGAAAAACACAGTATTTCTCTATGCTTTACTTCACATTCAGTACGCTCTAAATGTATGGCTCTGCACATACCACTAAGCATGTTATGGCATGGTTTGAAACCATGTATCCACCATGCCAGTCAGGTCACTAACTGAGACCAATCTGCAATCAGAGGGACAAGAGAAAGTTAGAATATTCCATTTCAATTCAGCTTCTGGGGATTATAAGAACCTCCGATATACGATACACTAATTTATAGACAAAAATTTGACATAACTAAGAAAATACTTCTATCAACATGAACTAAATAACTGGCAAAGGGCTCTAACATACTGTTTCGATTCTCAAAAAGAGGATATCATCAAGGAAAAAGAGAATGTCTGGTTACTCTATTCCTCTACCTATTTAGTATTTTTTGAAAACTATATCGACAGATCAACTCTAATTACATTACAAAAACGAAAAGCAAAAACACAAGTCAAACAGATTTACTCATATCTGTGTGATCCTCCTTTATTCCAACTACACTATGAGCCTGACTCAAATGTCTTTTAAAGGGGAAAGTGGGAATGCAGTCAGGAGTGAGAATGCGTGAGGGAGCAGATGGACATGGGATGGAATTTTGTCAGGACCGTCTGGGAGCAGTCTCATTGTGGGACAATCCCCTTAAACCATACCCTCCCGTTCTGTAGGCTTTAGACTTCAAACAGCAGCTTGTAGCAAGGCAATGAGGATCGCAAATTAGAGGCACAACAGGTGAAACTTTGCTTCAGTACCATTTTAGTACCAGTACTGAGGTCTACAAGCGGGCATCAATAGTGAAGTAAAAAGGTTAGCATTTGTTGAGTACCAATGTTGGATAGGTATTATGTTACCACAATATAGCAATGAGTTCATGAAAGTCAATGCCATTTTTTTTAAACATTTTTAACAATACTGGAAACTGATTTTATTAAAACAAACAATAGGGAAATCTTACGTTTATCAGACAGTTTTCTTTGGGGATAATGTATTACTGTTTATAGACAAATTAAACAGGAATTTACAACAAGCACAAAAATGTGTAAGGGGTGTACTAATGGCACTAGACACACCACCCAAGGTTTATGATTGGCAGTGTTATAAAGGACGCTCTAAACAATTCAACTATGGTTTAAACTGCTGTTAAATGATAGTGTTTAAAACAGTACAATGGGGAGGCAAGGAGCTGTCCAGTTCAAAGAATATATGTTAACAATAGTTAATAATAAGTCATGATACAAAAAAAAAAAAAAAAATTTAATCAAATACTGGACCCACTGACCAGAGGAGTATTTCAGATTTTTGTAATATTTACAAATACTGTGAATCAGACATTCATTACCACAACTGATGCACAGAGTATGTTTGTCAAAATAAACAAGGTAGTAAATAATTGCTTTTCATTTGCAAGGTTTCTTGGTTGTTCTTGTTTTACACATTTGTTTCAGTAGATAGCATGTTAAATACCTGCAGGGTGCTGTTGGTGAGGAAAGAAAAACCCTGCTGATAGTATGAAAACATTAAGAACTTGGAAGATTATTTTTGTTTTTTAGTTTTTCTAAGAAAATACAGTAATCCCTCGCTATATCGCGCTTCGCCTTTCGCGGCTTCACTCCATCGCGGATTTTATATGTAAGCATATATAAATATATATCGTGGATTTTTTGCTGGTTCGCGGATTTCTGAGGACAATGGGCCTTTTAATTTCTGGTACATGCTTCCTCAGTTGGTTTGCCCAGTTGATTTCATACAAGGGATGCTATTGGCAGATGGCTGAGAAGCTACCCAACTTACTTTTCTCTCTCTCTCTTGCGCGGACTCTCTCTGATCCTGACGTAGGGGGTGTGAGCAGGGGGGCTGTTCGCACACCTAGACTATACGGACGCTCGTCTAAAAATGCTGAATGATTATCTTCACATTGCTACCTGCTGTGTGCAGCTGCTTCGTGAAGCGACATGCTGCAAAGTGCTTCGCATACTTAAAAGCTCAAAGGGCACGTATTGATTTTTCTCTGTCTCTCTCTCTCTCCCTGCTCCTGACGGAGGGGGTGTGTGCTGCCGCCTTCAACAGCTTTGTGCTGCGGT
Source organism: Erpetoichthys calabaricus (assembly GCF_900747795.2). NCBI lineage: Eukaryota > Metazoa > Chordata > Cladistia > Polypteriformes > Polypteridae > Erpetoichthys > Erpetoichthys calabaricus. Next base: position 75,804,901 of record NC_041404.2, read on the forward strand.
GCTTCGCATACTTAAAAGCCAAACAGCCCTATTGATTTGTTTGCTTCACTCCTTTGAAGAGGAAGATATGTTTGCATTCTTTTAATTGTGAGACAGAACTGTCATCTCTGTCTTGTCATGGAGCACAGTTTAAACTTTTGAAAAAGAGACAAATGTTTGTTTACAGTGTTTGAATAACGTTCCTGTCTCTCTACAACCTCCTGTGTTTCTGCGCAAATCTGTGACCCAAGCATGACAATATAAAAATAACCATATAAACATATGGTTTCTACTTCGCGGATTTTCTTATTTCGCGGGTGGCTCTGGAACGCAACCCCCGCGATGGAGGAGGGATTACTGTATATTATGTTTTAGTGAAGTTACATCAATCATGGAATTCTCTCACTGACAAGGTTGTGCGTAATGTGACGTTGAAAATCAGTAAACTATTTCCGATATGCAACTCTGAATTTGCTCTATGTGAGTGTGGATGTCGTATATGTACTTTGTATACATTGCACACGGCTCCATTTTTTAAAAATACTTTTAAAAGATGATGGATTTCCATTGAACATGCACTTGATTTACTTAATAATTAACACTGTTAATGCCCAGGCATGTTTCTGCAAAACACATTCACCGCTTATAAAATAGTATTCATAAATTTACTTCACTTGGCAGCACTCTCCTATAAACAAGCCGTGTGAGCTGCCTCCACTTCAAAAATAAAAATTAAAAGCAGGGTTATAGCAAAGGTTTCATCTGCTTATTAGTTCACTGTGAAAAAAGGATTGTTCTACTTATTTATTTGTTTTGATGATCATTAAAAAGTTACACATAATATCAACCAGGATCATGTTTCTCTTCCTGCTATGGTGCAGCAGGGATTCAGCAGAAAGCTAGAAAGCCTTGTGCTGCACTTTCAAGAATAAATACTTTTATTTCCAGTTTATCCCATTATGGTTTGAGACCACAAATATTGATTATTTATTATGTCCCCGGGTGACATCATCCATTCTGCTGTTGCTAAAATGCAAACACAGCACCCCGAGGCGCTTGTGCTAATCTCTGGAGATTTTAACCATGCGACATTGGACAAAACGTTACCTGCCTTCTCCAGTATGTGGATTGTAACACCCAGGGAAATAGGACTATTGACCTACTGTATGCAAACGTTAAAGACGCATACAGCGCCACCCCGCTGCCTGCGCTTGGGAAAGCAGATCATAACCTGGTTCTGCTTCAACCTCACTACAAACCAAGAGTGAGGGGAGCTACCTACAACCACATGCTCATTCAGGAAATGGTACCCTGAGGCAGAGCAAGCTCTGAGAGACTGCTTTGGAACTACGGACTGGGATATCCTGCAGGGATCATATAGTGAGAACATTGAGGAGGTTGTTGACTGCACTACTGACTACATCAACTTCTGTATGGACATTGTAGTTACAGTAAGAACTGTACGCTGCTATGCTAACAACAAGCCATGGATTACAGGTGACACCAAGGGCCTTTTGAACCAGAAGAAAAGGGCTTTTAAAGGCGGTGATCAGCATGAGCTCAAGCACGTGCAGAAGGAACCTAGAGTCCAGTTCAGGGCAGCGAAGGAGCAGAAGTTACAGAATAACAGCATGAAGGAAGTATGGGATGAAGATCATCACTGGCTGCAGCTCGAAGCGGGGTTCCACCATTGAGAGAGACGTGGAGAGAGCAAACCTGATGTACAACTTCTTTAACAGGTTTGACCACCCTAAACCACTCTCACCTCAGAGTACTACACCCTCCACCCATCCTTCTACTGATACCAGCATAGGAGAGAGTTTCCTCCCACCCACAATTACTGTAGCCCAGGTAAGCAGAGAGCCGAGGAGACTTCCTGCCAGCAAAGCAGTGGGTCCAAATGGAGTATCGCCACGACTGCTGAAGGCCTGTGCGTTGGAGTGGGGGAGTACTCTACAGCACATCTTCAACCTGAGCCTGGAACAGGGGAGAGTCCTGAGGCTCTGGAAAACATCTTGCATCACCCCAGTCCCAAAGGTATCATGTCCTAGTGAGCTGAATGACTTCCGGCCTATAGCTCTGACGTCATATGTGATGAAGCCCATGAAGCGGCTGCTGCTTCATTATCTGAGGCCACAGGTCTTCCACACCCTCGACCCTCTGCAGTTCGCATACCAGGAGAAGGTGGGAGCGGAGGATGCCATTATCTGTATGCTACACTGATCCCTCTGTCACTTGGGCAGAGGCAGTGGTGCAGTAAGAATTATGTTTCTGGACTTCTCTAGCGCCTTCAACACCATCCAACCTCTGCTCCTTAGGGACAAGCTGATAGAGATGGGAGTAGATTCATACCTGGTGGCATGGATCGTGAACTATCTTACAGACGGACCTCAGTATGTGCGTCTCGGGAACTGCAGGTCTGACATAGTGGTCGGCAGCACAGGAGCGCCGCAGGGGACTGTACTTTCTCCAGTCCTGTTCAGCCTATATACATCTGACTTCCAATACAACTCGGAGTCCTGCCACGTGCAAAGTTCGCTGACGACACTGCTATCATGGGCTGCATCAGGAGTGGGCAGGAGGAAGAGTATAGGAACCTAATCAAGGACATTGTTAAATGGTGCGACTCAAACCACCTACAACTGAACACCAGCAAAACCAAGGAGATGGTGGTAGATTTTAGGAGGACCAGGCCCCTCATGGACCCCCTATGATCATCAGAGGTGACTGTGTGCAGAGGGTACAGACCTATAAATACCTGGGAGTGCAGCTGGATGATAAATTGGACTGGACTGCCAATAGTGATGCTCTGTGCAAGAGAGGACAGAGCCAACTATACTTCCTTAGAAGGCTGGCGTCCTTCAACATCTGCAGTAAGATGCTGCAGATGTTCTATCAGACGGTTGTGGCAAGAGCCCTCTTCTATGCAGTGGTGTGCTGGGGAGGCAGCATAAAGAACAGGGATGCCTCACGCCTGGACAAACTGAGGAGGAAGGCAGGCTCTATTGTAGGCATGGAGCTGAACAGTTTGACATCTGTGGCAGAGCGATGGGCGTTGAGCAGGCTACTGTCAATCATGGAGAATCCACTGCATCCACTGAACAGTATCATCTCCAGACAAAGGAGCAGCTTCAGCGACAGACTGCCGTCACTGTCCTGCTCCACTGACAGGCTGAGCAGATTGTTCCTCTCCCACACTATGCGACTCCTTAATTCCACCCGGGGGGGGGGGGGGACACGACATTAATATTATACAAAGTTACTGTCTGTTATACCTGCATTTTTCCCTCTTTAATTTAATATTGTTTTTTTATCAGTATGCTGCTGCGGGAGTATGTGAATTTGCCCTTGGGATTAATAAAGTATCTATCTTATGGTGGGGGCCCCAAAAGTAAAAATACATGATTTCTGAATGCTTTGAGAGAGCAATGATGTGATTAACAGGCTGCAGATGATTTAATTTGCAGTGACATGCAACTGAATGCCAGGATAAGAAATGATAGCAAGATGGATCATTAGCTAATAGAAACACCTTACACTGTGCTGATTAGGGAATGAAAGATTAAATTTGTAGGACAAATGCAAGCACATGTGGCTACAGTTATTACTCCATTTATCCACTCATTCAACTATCCGTTTTCTGCTTATTCACTTTATAAATTTAAGGCTGTACAGTAATCCCTTGCTACTTCGCGGTTCACTTTTCGCGGATTCACTACTTCGCGGGTTTTTAAATACAAGTGATTGCCCGCCTATCGCGGAAGTTATGTTCCAGATCCATCAGCAACAGGAGAAAATCCGCGCTATAGAAAGACCATATAAATAAACATTTTTATAGTTTAAGCCTTAAAATACCCATCCCACATGCTTTAACTCTTTTAGGGCGGATGTCGACTTTTGTCGACAGGAGGGGTTGAAGGCGAATGTCGACAAAAGTCGACATCCAGGGATAAAGGGCGACAATCAGCTGTTAATGGCGACAAATCTCACTGTCACGTCACAGGCATTCCCTCTGTGCTTGGAGGAATGCTAGACTCGTTGACTCGGCAAATAAACATTGCGTGTGCGTGAGTTGCGAAATGTAAACAAAGGCAAGATGGCACCGACATGTGAAAAGGCAGCGAAGCAAGTGCAGAAAAGAAAACACTTGGCAGACGTTGTTTTGCGCATTACCACGGAGTCGGACTCTTGATTTTTCAGAATCGGACTTTATTGGCAGTGATCAGGAGATCGAGCAAGAGAGTTAGAAGCAGGCATCAGCTGATCAGACACCAGCCGATGCCGCGCGAGCGCATCTGCTGCCAGTTGAGTGCCTTCGCGCAGCCGATGCATCTACGGCAAGGTTCGCATGGGATAAATACATATACATTGAACCGTTGAGAGACGATCTGGCTACCGGAGTTTACAAGATGGCATGGCTTGCTTTTGGACACGACAGATCACCAGCTGCTGTACTTCAGGTTGCTGTCTCCTGATGCTGCTTTTCAGCTACTGTCAGACGAGACAAACAGGTAGGCAGAGATTTTTTTTGAATCGCGGGCTGCGTTTGCATCGCATTCTCGTTTTTCAAAGTGGAAACCCACAACGAAAGACGAGATGAAGCGCGCTGTGGTATTACAAATAGAGATGGGACAGAACTGGTGATATAACTTCAGGGAGCATTGGTCCAAACGTGTTTTGTCCCCTGGTGGCTTAGGTACGTGCTGCTGCAAAGTTTTATTCACTTCTGTAATAAACAGAAGCAAATCCCATGGGGTGAGCCAGGCTATAATGCCATACATAAAGTTCATAAAGTTTCAGAAGATGAAAAGAGGTGACAATACGGTTTTCATGCAGGCAGAAAACTTGGTGGCAGTGGCATGGCACGATGGCAAATGGGTGACTTTTCTCTCTACAGTACACACTAACAATATATGTTAGAAAATGCAGCAACAGACAATTGAAAAATAGGCATCAAAACAACACATATTGTAAGGAGTGCAATGTGGCAATGACTGAAATTGGCTGCTTTGAGCGAGATCAGACTTTGCTGTGTAAAATGTATGTGATATGTATGTGAAATCATAGAGAATTCAGGCTCATACAACATGCAAGACAGTAACATTTGTCAAAAGTAAATATTTTTTGTTGATTTGATATGTTAAACAATTGCTTTGTGTTCTTTTTTAAAAAATGTTAGTTTTTGGAAAAATATTCAGCCCTGGGAGAAAAGAAACAAAAAAAAAATTAGCCCTAAAAGAGTTAAACACATCTAAACTTATAAGACACACTTTGTTAACACATATGATATGTGGATGTCGGGCTAAGGATATGAGTAACATCTCACTATTATAAAACATTTTAACTTCACGCAAGACAAGACAGTGAGACAGGAAAATTGGTGATGTACAGGCTTTTAAATTATTGACAGGCAGAGCGACAAGCAGCACAAAGCCAGCACAAAGTCCACTTCTCCTTAGCGTTCATTCAGCTCCCCACCCCCTTGACAATGCGAACTGCGCCTCCGGGGAGGGGGCTTTGAGCGAACATGCGTTCAGCCCTCACACACACACTCCTCCTCCTTTCGAACGTGCAGTACAAGCAGGCATTTTGGCAGAAGCAGCACAAAGTCCATTTCTGCTCAGCGTGAGTTCAGCTGCCCCCCTTCACAAAGCGAGTGCAGACACATTGACGTCTGATCGCTGCGTGCAGTGCTGGTCTGCAGTGTTTAAGAATGTAGAAAGTGTTTAAGAGCATAGGAAGTGTTTATAAGAGTGTGGGAAAGGTTAACAAGAGAGTGAGAAAGGTTTATAAGAGTGTGGGAAGGGTTTATAAAGCCTTAAAATATGTATAAATAATAAAATAAATATAGGTCGCTACTTCGCGGATTTTCACCTGTCGCGGGGGGCTCTGGAACGTAACCCCTGCGATAGGTGAGGGATTACTGTATATGGTCATTATTATCACATGTCGAGAGTGCAGGAAAATGTCAGGGTCAGGAAAAGCTGATGTCTATCACATCACCAATGGATGCAAAGCAGAAACATCCTTGGACTGGGAACTTTTGTTATTACAGGGCACGTCCACTCTCTCTCACACACCCACACCCACACACACACACAAACTCACCCATACAAGTATAATTTAGGGTTTTCATGTGTTTGGAATGTGGGAGGAAAATTCATGTCTATGTTAGGAGAGTGACGAATCTTCACATAGTCAGTACTGACTACAAGCTAACATTCAGAAGTTCAGACAACTTGCAAATTAAGTGGTTGCATTTATACCTAAGGCCAGTGAAAAACAGTGACAATATCACCTATTCAATGATTGTTACAAAATAATACTTAAATGTCAGTGTTTCAAGGTTATTACAGTGGCAAAACACTTGTGTGACTCAGCTCACAATGCACAAATCAGACTTTTCTAGTGACGAAATATGTAATACATAGCACAGCAAGGTGCACTTAGTGATGCTACTCAAACAACATATTTCAGTGCTAAAAACAATACTACAATGCAGCCTCCAATTAAGACTGTATTACTACATTTAAGGTTAAGTACTGCTCTATGGTTAATTTTGTAGGAGCCCCAGGCATTAGCAATTGTCTGATCACTAATATTGGGTACCTTGAGAACAATAAAATAAAGTCCGTCTTTAAAGGACTTCTGAAACAGATTGATTTTCAAATGAAAACCTTTACTTCACAAGAGCAGACAGAGGTAAAAGAGTAAGGTTTAAATGAGTAATTTGTCAGCACTTTATAACATTTCATAACTGAATTAATTTGACTTGTCCATTAAATGCTACATTTTACAAAGTGTTACGTACTAGCTAATGTTTCTTGCATGAATTAATTCAAACAGAATTCTGAACACAGAATATGTGGAAAAAAAGTAACTTGCTGACAAACAGGATTTGAAAAATGTATTGATTTAAAAACAACTTTAAATTTTTTTTTCAAAATGTGAATTTATAAATGAAGGAATCTTGAATAATCTTACTATTTCCTTAATAATGTGGCATTGATAATGTTTGGATGTTTGAATACATTCATATTGATTTTAAGCAGGATTTATTTCTCAATACTTAAAGTATCAGTGAATAAATATAGCATATGCACAGGGTATGAAGAAAGAAAGAAAGAAAAAAAAAAAAAAGTTATCCATGATGATCATATGATTCTTTATGAAATCAATGCTAAAACCCTCCAACCCTATGTGTAGTTAAATGAAAAGTAACACCGAATTAATAATGATATTTAGACTCAGTATGGTGTGTCACACTATCAATTCCCATCAAGATCTCATAATTTCTTATAATGATCAGACGCCCGATGGCACCTTCTAACGTCAGCATAAAAAGTTGGCCACTAGTAAACTGCTTCATTACAATTCATTCCATACTTTTGTAATAATAACATATATATAGTAATAATGATGATGACTACCATCGTTATTTTATACACAGTAGATTTGTTTGCTGGGATATTTTTTCAAAATTAACATGTCCTTGCAAAGCAGTTCACTGTAATAATTAAAAAGCATAAATGCTAACAATGGGGCATGGCATTAATTGCCACAATGGGGCAGACCATGGGACCCTGGGGCTACCAGGTACAAGCTCTGCAAATTTCATAAATGTTTCTTACACTACTATCAGACTCTCACAGTATTTTAGAACTTATGACTGATACATTGTTGATAAAAAAAAATATATAAAATAATTCAAATTGTACCTTAAAAGAACAATTTGCCTGAAATATTAGTTCTCTTTTAGTATATTCCTGTTTTACCTGAAAATAAACTAATTAGTTAATAAACATATATTCAAAAAGTAAACGTTTACTGCAACTGTCATAAGTCAAAATGTGTAAAGGCTGCCTGTTCTCTTCTGGAGAAACAAAAAATGAATGTACGCATTTTTGTACGTGATAACACATTATTAATGGCATCAATCTTTAAACAGGAATGACACACTAGCACTCCAATACATTAGGTGTTTTTTGATCACATGCGCTTTGATTTCAAAAACAATGAGTTCTGGTACTATGTTGGGCCTGGGCCCTGTGGTCCTTAGCCATTGTGTGTTGCGTTCCCACTGCACAACAATAATGCAACCTTTATGCAAAATATGTGACATGCAAAGAAAGAAGGGTGATGCGGTGTGACATGATCCAGATCTAGAACGCTGGATTTAAATCTCACGACTGGTCGCTGGAAATTTTAAAAGGCCACATTCTTCTGGTGTCTGCATAGATGATCCTCTGGGTGCTCCAGGTTTCCTCTCACATCCCCACAGACATGCTGGTTAGTTAACTGCCTGTTCCAAAAAGGATCTATGCAGTTATGAGTGAATCCTCCAATACCTTGGTGTTTTCTCCAGGACTATTTTCTGCTGTGTATCCAGCACTGCAAGACAGTCTCTAAGCTCCAAACACCTAACATAAAATTTCATCCTGAATTGATATCCAGAGAGGAAGAAAGCAAAAGTTTGGAGACAAATGAACTGTATGGTCATGAAAGAGCACAGAGGGAATCAAGTAGTAATAAAGTATTGCAAACAGTGATTAATGACAAAGTTCCAGAAGGCAATTAATAAAGAAGAATAAAACAGTTTGCTGTGAGAATTGCTCAAGGCCATATTAACAAAAAAGACTAAGTGAAAGCAACCAAGAACCATATTGATAGAACCAGGAAGACAGCATAACACACTGGTTGCAGCTGTTTCCTCAAAGTTCCAGACTGAGCTCTAATCACAGCCTGCTCTGTCTGTATGGATCTTGCCCACCTTTTCCATACATGCAACATTTTCTGTAACCAGGTACTGAAATCTGTTCCCCCATTTAAAAGAAAAGCATGTTAGGTCCTAAGGCAACTATATTGGCCAGGTTTAGAAACGTATGCCCGGGCAAAACACAACTTCCAATTCTCTGCTGGGTCCTGTCTTGTAACCTGCATTTCAGGGATAGTCTCTGTGTAATTGAATTAAACTACCATCATCTCAGGATAGAGAGATAAAAGGTATCAAGCAAACAGAGTAAACTGTACAATTGTGGTGCATTCGAGCAGTACAAAATGAATGATGGCATGGGAGCTGGTGCACTTCAAGTCTTACAAAACTGGAATACAAACTATATTACTTAATGTAAATATTACTGTATTTTTAAATAATGCATATGCATAAGTCCTCACAGTTTAGCATAGGTGGTTACTTGTTAACCCTCATTAGCAGAAACAAAAATCATCCCGCAAAGAACACAGGAGGAAAAATTAAGAAACATATAAAAGAAAATTAACCTTGATCACACCTTAAACGATCATGCCAGAGAAGGTATAACTTGATTGTCAAACATACTGGGCAATACTAGGCAAAAATAATTGTGGAGCCAAGACAGCACAATAATGACTAATATTTTTTCATAGCTGGCAGGAATTATGTTCAAAATAAATATATGTGCAAAGGGTGGTCAGTTAGTCCTTTAAATGTTTAATTGTTGTATGTGACAAGTTGACAACCAAACAATAGAGATACTATGCTGTCCCCTGTACGCTTCTCACATTCACCACAACCATACAAGTATTTCACAGCTGCATTATAAAGAATATGAAGACAACTCAAAAGGTTTTAAAAAGCATTATCAGCTATATTTTTCTGAATCCTCCTTGGCATAAGCCTATAAACACCCTAGGGGCAACCTGAGCCCCTCCCATTATAAAAACAAAAATGGACAGCAAAAATACCATCCTTGGCAATTTCATAGCTTTACGACACTAGGTAAAACGTTAAAACACAAAAAGAAAGAGAAAAAAATCAAAAGATTACCCCTGGAGGTCGGATCTTGCAGATGCCGGACTTCTCTGCGATGGGTCTAATTTTAGCGATGTACCCAAGTGGGTCGGCGAACTCTTCCCACGTAGGTTCAAAAACTGGACACTCTGGGGGCGGTACAAATTCCTCGACATCCATCTTCCGGTACAAACTGGGGAGCGAAAGCAGAGCCATCAGCATTCATTAAGTGTTGCAAATCAAAATCTACTTGCATAGTATAAAGCGCTCGATCCGAGAAGAGTGTCGCCCCCTACCGGGAAGATATGGCATCTGAATGAAAACACGAGGAACACCTTGCTTATCTTCAGGATGTAGGCCAAACAACCTCCCCCCGCGTAAGCATACCCTGGACCAAATCAGACCAAAACAATCGGGCCCAACGTCAGACCTCGAGAAAACCTGCATAATCACGCGTCAACTGCTCACCTCATTTTAGTTCAATTTGCTTCCTGTATACAAAACACAGCTGTCAGCTGTCCTCACAAAACTCTGATCCTTCGTCTTCTTGACCAGTTTATATTTATTCTATCCCCATGTGTGCTTATTTCTTATTTTTGTTTGACGAGGATAATCAATGTCCTTAATCCTTAAGTTTCCGCGAAGAGTGCTGGTTGCTGAAGGGTGGATAACAAACGTTAGCTTCTACTATCCTTTCTTGTCCATCTATTAACATACGTGTACGTAATCCTCGCCTTATAACCAAGTCCAAAGACATTAAAGTCTTTTAAAAATATTTTTTAAAACGCCAACACCTATCCTCAGTAATACAAAACAATGAGGGGAAGAACAGTAAAGAGGCCTGCAGAGTAGAATAGGAACAGAGGATGGCCGGTCAACCAACAGCCAGGCATGCGCCGCGATTTGTTTACGTCTCCGTTGACAGGCCTGGCATTTGTTCGCCGAAGTGAATATCCCCTGTTGTCGTTGCCGCCGAGTATCGCCGGGATGGCTCTTGCACCGCCCTGACCCCGTCAATCACCAAGATGGATATTTCCCTGCGATTCCACAGTCTTTGTCTGCTACGGGACAGTCCGGATACAGTCTCTCCTTCAGCCCATCATCACTCGGCGACTGCTCCAGTATGAGCGGCCACTGCTTTGTCAAGGTGTTAGCCACGCTGCTCTTTCAGACAGTATTACTTCTTGTACTTCCCTTTCCCAGAAGAAAGATTTAATTTAACTCCGGTTGCATTTATTTGCGTCGGTGTTACAGTCGAAATTAGCAATAGCAAATAAGCAGTAAATGTTTCTTGTCTCACGTCCTGTGTTGACCTGCGGACTTCTCTTTCTCTAGAACGGAAGCCTTTTATACACCATAGTATAATTCACAAAATATTTTTCTTTATTATTCACCTCCCCACCGGTCGTCTTCCAGAGACACCATATTGATTTCATCACGACCTCAACACCACCACCTTCAACAAACCAGCACTTCGACATCAGTCCGCAGGAAAAGGGGGGGGAGAAAGCAGTTCGACCAATTTAGATAGAATTAACAAGGGTAAGGTGTGACTTGTTCTCCTTCCAGTACCTTCCAATATCCACACATTTACACAATATATTAGGGAAACAGGCATTTCTCTGCCTGGTGGCAATTTTTTTTTTTTTCATTTTTTCAATGTTTAGGATGTTGAACGTGACGCGAAGGGATACAACATTGTATGAATGCGGCTCCGGTCATAAAAGTAAAACCGGCCGCCACGGAGCGTGGTCTCGCGTTTCTTCCTGCGCGATGACGTCAGAACGCAAGCCCCTCGCGTGGAGCTCGATGGTGCCGCCGTGAGGCGTTTAGAAAGTGGTGCTCGCTTAGTTGTCCCAAAGAGCATTTAAACAAGGTGAGAGACTAAACATGTTACGTGGAGTGGTGAAAACTCTGTAAAGTGTTTATATTTTTTGACGCTCTCAAGTTTTGTAGTTTTTATTGGGATATGTGCTGTGTATAATAAAGTATTGTTTATCTTTTTTACGAGCCATGCCGTGATGTGCATTGTATCGTGTTTGGGTTGTTTTGGCTTTCATACTGTTTATGGTTTATTTTTCCTTTTAATCCAATTTCCTTCACTGAGTGAGTAATTATGCACTTTATACAATACAGAAATATATAAATATCACGAAACAGATTTCTGACCTTATTTGTCATCTTTCATGTAGTTTTCATGTCATGTCGTTAATATTAATGCTCGGAAGCATTTAAAGGTACACGTCAGTGGAACGAGATAATCTCCAAGGCTGTAAGAATAAATTCTGTAACAAAAATAGCAGGTACCCAGAGACAGCAATCGAATTTGCATAAAGACGTCGATCAACGTGTCTTAGAATGCAAATCATTTGGTTTGCGTGTCCGTTACACTCATAAGCGCTATATAAATGTAAATAATTATTATTATTATAAACACTACTATAGGGACGCTCAACAGAAAAAGACGATAACTGGACGCGATTGAGTCTTGATTACTATGAATACATGTACGGCTGCTAAAGAGTATCGAGACTGCTTCAAGCATGGGTTCAAAGTTATGTGAACAATCTAGTCGAAATTACGCCATCTAGTTTTTTTTTTTTTTTTTTTACTTTTTATCATTTTTTGATTAACCTTTCTTGTTTCTCAAAAATCAAAACACACTTTCTATTAAATACAGCTACCTTATAAATCATGAATCCGGAAATGGCCACAGCCTCGAAACAGAGTAAGAGCCCAACTTGAAATTAGTAGTTGGCTAATATCAAACCTGAAGCCCAAAAGGAAGTAAATTGCTTCGAGCGTCATTATTACCCAATTACTTTCTCAACCAACAGGTTTTCTGCTATAAATCCCCCAAAGCTGCCTTTAGAAAAGAAAAAAAAACTGAATTATGTAAGCCACCCTAATTCGGGTTGTTCATAAGAAATGTAACGATTTACTTTATGAGGTTGAAGTACATAATAAACAAGAATAGTGTGTTGCATCACATACTTGCAGTATTAAAATGTATGCTTCAGTTTAAAATTTTAAAGTCTAAATATTTTTGATTTTAACAGAATTTTGACATTTCACCCTCTTATAGGGGTGTGGGCTAGATCCCTAGTAAAGGATCTGAAATCAAAAATAACATCAGATTGGTAAACACTGACTTTGAAATAATCTAAAACCTCTGCATGCATATGTTTGAAAGTTGTAATTTTTAACATTCTTTGAGTGGCTCTTAGAAGGCTAGGGCTACTAGGAAACAATCAGATACCAAAAAAATGACATAGTCTTGATCAGCAACCTCAAAAGCAACATAAAAGGACACTGCACAAGCCAATCCCTTTTTTTGAAAGTTTTGGGAAAGAGTAACTTTGACCCCTTATATCCTATTAGGGCATGAACCCATGGGATTGGTTGATGTATCATGTGCAACATCAAGTCTTTCTGATAATCTGAAGATGCCTTATTGGCTTACTTTTTTAACATAAGGGTAAAATTTCCTGCACAAAATACGATCCAAAATGGGCCTAAACCTGAATTTTTTTGGTGTCTAGGTGTTCAAAAATTTCTTGCATAACTACACGTCAAGACACAGTGCACAAAATATCATACACTATGTGCAGGTTTTTTCATACTGGTGAGCCAAGATATGCCAGACCGAAAAAAAAAACCAAAAAAAAAAAAAACAAGTAAGTAGAAGGCATTCATAAGTGATTCTTGTGCACAAAAAATATTTTACTTTTGAAATTTGTCTAAAACTGCAGTCTTTTATTTCATACTTAAAAGATCTGTCAAGTAACCTTTGCTTGCCCTCACTTTTAATACAACATAGCACCCATGTCAATACACACATACATTTTATTAATGATAACCCTAGCATAGCAATACAGAATTCATGGCACTTGATAATACCGTAAAGGATATGACACTGCAAAAATATTACTGCATCACTGATTCTAGTCTGTTTCCTGGCTTAGAGATTTCCGTTTGGTTAAAGATGATCCACTAAGCATTGTCAAGCATATTCAAAGTACAAGTTTGTGCAGTACCACTACATGCTTGCTGGTGACCTCTGCCACCTGTTAATAACAGTGTAACTCCACCATAAGATGGCAATATATGTCATGATTTTGTTGCAACTCTCTCTGGTGCTATTTTCCAACAGAAGAAATACAACTGGCTGCTGGTTCCTGAAAATGACTGTTTTGTGTCTATTAACTGCCTTTTCCAGTGTTATTCATGGACCTTTCTTGCTGGTAAAGTATATGTGGGAGCTTCTAGGGCACCCTTTGCAGACACTGCTGGCATGCTTATAACTACATAGTGATTGGTTGGATTTGCCACAGAATTACATTAGGCACTATACTCAATAGTTGTCACCATCCATGGAAGTATTATCTGATCCTAACAATCCAACATTTAGTGTGTCCTTGACCAATACATTGTTTCTTCACCTATGACTTTGAAATTATGTCGCCTGTTCTTTTGACGCAAGTTGAACCACTGCTTCTGGGTGCAATTGCTTTTCCTTTTCATACCATACTTTGGTAATAATCAACTTTGTCTTTCTTGTTTGATTTTTTTTATTTTGCAGCTTGTAACCTTATGACCTGTACTTTAAATAAACTACAGTATACCAAGCAACTGAGATGAGGGACCATGGCTTGTAGTTAAATTAAATGATAAAATTGTACAGAAATGCTTGCTGTGTATATTAGAACCCAGTTTATTTGAAGATCTATGGGGGTATTGCCCATCAAATAAATAAACAGTGTAATGTACAGTATGTGTACTGTAGCAGGCTTTTCCATTGTTGCAGTATAATACATTAGCGCTTTTTGTGCATGTAATGTTGGCAGGAATTGGTTGTTGACTCTCACTACTTTTGATGGCAGTTGGCACAGACTGTGTGCTCCGTATTTAAAAATATATGTTTGCGTTGTGTGCATATAATCAACTATGTTTTCAGGAACCTATCCTAGCCTTTCCCCTGTTTCAAGTTCCGGTTTACTGTAAAGTGTGATTTGCATAATTAAATTCTTATTTACAAGTCTCCTGCATACTACAAAAAAACAAAACAAAATGTATCTCATGGTGTCGGGGAGTTTCAGTGTGTTGCATGCTTCTCCTCGTAGACATCTGTGTGTTTTGCAAATAACTGTTATTTATGTTGTTTTTGAAATCATTTATTAATTATGATCGACAAAGTGATACCTTTGGGACTGGGGTGATGCAAGATGTTTTCCAAAGCCTCGGAAATAAATATAGCCTAATAAACACGAAGCTAATGCCACCAGTCATTCTCAGACAACACAGTCGGCACAATTTAAGTACTAACTGGACAAGGAGATCTGGGAAACGGGGACAAATGGAAAACCGGGCCTATTGAGACCAACGCACCACAGCAAGCGACATCAATCCTGAATTTTCTGGCCAATGTGTAGTTGCTGGATAATAAACTAGACGTTTGACAGGCAAGACTGGCA
This sequence comes from Erpetoichthys calabaricus, assembly GCF_900747795.2. Taxonomy (NCBI): domain Eukaryota; kingdom Metazoa; phylum Chordata; class Cladistia; order Polypteriformes; family Polypteridae; genus Erpetoichthys; species Erpetoichthys calabaricus. The sequence continues at coordinate 75,820,123 of NC_041404.2, forward strand.
ACATCAAGTGACATCAGACACAGTTTTTTTTTTCTTTTTCACGGAAACTTGATTAACTGCTGAGACACCAGAAGCTGCAATGCAACCACACAGATGGATTTACTGTCTTTTTGGGGGACAGAATTTAACTTTGAGGCAAAAGCAAAGGAGGAGGCATGTGTTTTATGATGAGCAGCGTGTGGTTCATGATTGTATTGTATAAACTTGGAAATGCTAGAGACTCATCAGATGTGGATGAGTATGCAGATGTCATAACGGGATTCAGCAAAAATCCTAATAAGAAATCGTGGATTACTCATGACATTAGGAATTTACTGAAGGCACACAGTATTGAATTTCGAAACGGTGACATGAAAACTCAAATGTGCAGATACAAATCCAGAAAAGCATTGCACTAAAGTGATAAACGTCAGTTTTTGAGTAAACTAACAACAGAATTTTGCACCTGCAACAGCTGGAATCAGTGGTGCAGCTTTTGCAGGGATTAAGGATGCTTATGAAACTACAAAGTAAACCAAATCCAGCTTCCTCTGCATATTCCCTTCCTGATCACCCAGATACTTTCAATGCCCATTTTGATGCCATTCGATTACTTGCAGCACCACATAATTCATCCTTCATTGTTTCTATACCAACTTAAAAACGTTAAGTAACTGATTTCATCAAACCTTGCAAGTCACCTCAACTTTTTTCTTTAACATAATTAAAACTTGTCTGTGAAAGTTGGCTAAGCTTATAAAATATATATTAATCTTAATTCTTGCAAAATCATAACATATAAATTCAAGTTTTGCATTTAGGCTTTTGAACGAAAAGAAAATTAAAACAGTTACAAAAACATCTTTTGTTAGGGTTACAAACTCTGAATACGAAGTCATGTATTGCTGTCACAATGCTTAATATTCCAACACCTGAATACACATGAGGCAATGAAAATAGTAGGCTATCAAGGTATACAGTACCTTTATTAACTTTAAGTGCACAAGCAAAATCATAAAAAAGCCTTTTTTTAAATAAAAAACCACAGGTATAAAGATTACTGTCAGGTAAAGTAGATGTCCATGTGGTTTCTTACCTTCTTTCAAGTACATCCTTTTTTGTTATACATCCAACAAATGCCAATATTAATATTTAGATGGGGCTCCATAATAAACCTGCTTAAACAGTTGCAAAATGGAGATACATATTTTGTAAAACAAGTGTTTCTTAAATAATCTAAATAAAAAGTCTTACCGTAAGACATGTGTCATCTGTAAACATAAAATTCTATGCAATGACATATTCAACATAATAACGATTATAAGTTCAAGAGATTCAGATACTTTCATTCAAGCACTTTGAAACCTCCCTGAAGCAAATGGCAACACAGGTATTAAACTAAATTTGCCATTTAAATTACACTTCCTATAACAGAGTTAAATAGAACTTAAAGTGGTTAGCCGAAGTTAAAATATTGAAACTCTCTGGTCTTTTCCTGAATCAAACTTTAGACCTGCTGTCCTTGTAACAACTGAACTAAGAGAGGGGTGCCAAATGGCAGGTTTCTGTTTCAGCTGCTTTCTTAATTAGTGACTAGTTATTGTTGCAAATGGAACCTACTTCTTTTGCTTAATTTTACTTGACCTGTGTTTTAGGATTCAAAATCCTGAATTGTTCATTAAAAAAAAAAAAAAGGCAAAGGACTGGAAAATATTAATATATTCTGGTCCACAAAACATTTTGATGGTGTTCTCAGGAAAAAAAAGGAAACATTTTAGGGGTTCTGAATCTTAAAGAGCAAGACATTTACAATTAAGGTAAAGCATGTTTTTTGCATTAGCAGTAAATGGTCACTAAATCAGAAAGTGGCATGAACAAAAACCTGCAGCCACTTTGGATGGATTTTGAGCCTCTTAACCAGCAGACTTCAGCATGTACAAATTGGCAGCATCACATATTTCAATGCTGACCCTCAGTACAGGCACTCCACAGGATAGTGTGCTGACCCCACTACTGTACATCTTGTTCATCACTGACTGTGTGGCTCCATCATTAAATCTGCACCATCACAATAAGCCCGATCACAAACAGTAATGAAGCAATTTACAGAGAAGAGGTCTACCTATTGACTCAATGGTGGAAGGACAATAATCTCGCCCTTAATGTCAGTAAAACTGAAAGCAGATGGCAGGCCACTCTGACATCTGCATTGGAAGGTTTGCTGGTTTTACATTTCTTGTAGTGAGAGATGAACTGAAGTGGGCACAACATATGTTTGCTCTTGTCATAAAGCACATCAGAGTCTCTACGTACTCAGACATCCAAGGACAGCTCACAGTTCTCCATCTCTTCTCATGAACCTCTACAAGTTCACTGTGAAGTCCAACCTCACTGGGTGCATCACATGCATGTATGGCACTTGCTGGGCTGAAGGTCACAAAGCACTGTAGAGGGTGGTGATGGTGGCACAGAATATTGCCAGTACTAAGATGCCTCTCTTCAGAACATATATAACACTCTCTGCCTTAGAAGGATAAACAGGATTAGCAAAGACCTCAGCCACTGTGCACAGCCACATTTCTCACTCCTCCCTTCTGGCAGATGGTACAGGGCCTTTCGCACATGCACCAGCAGGTTTCCACTCATGGGATATAAGGTTGCTGAAAAGACAATGATAAGAATTATAATACTGTAACACAAAAAATTGTGTATAAATATATACCACTTGCAAATGTATATTGTATACAATTGTGTATATACTGTATGTTGAGGCAAACTATAGTTTTTATCTATTTATTGTATATTGTACAGTCATATGAAAAAGTTTGGGAACCCCTCTCAGCCTGCAAAATAATTCACTCTCAACAAAAATGATAACAGTGGTATGTCTTTCATTTCCTAGGAACATCTGAGTACTGGAGTGTTTTCCGGACAAAGATTTTTAGTGAAGCTGTATTTAGTTGTATGAAATTAAATCAAATGTGAAAATCTGGCTGTGCAAAAATGTGGGTACCCTTGCAATTTTGCTGATTTGAATGCATGTAACTGCTCAATACTGATTATTTGCAACACCAAATTGGTTGGATTAGCTTGTTAAGCCTTGAACTTGATAGACAGGTGTGTCCGATCATGAGAAAAGTTATTTAAGGTGGTCAATTGCAAGTTGTGCTTCCCTTTGACTCTCCTCTGAAGAGTGACAGCATGGGATCCTCAAAGCAACTCTCAAAAGATCTGAAAACAAATATTGTTCAGTGTCATGGTTTAGGGGAAGGCTACAAAAAGCTATCTCAGCGGCTTAAACTGTCAGTTTCAACTGTAAGGAATGTAATCAGGAAATGGAAGGCCACAGGCACAGTTGCTGTTAAACCCAGGTCTGGCAGGCCAAGAAAAATACAGGAGCGGCATATGTGCAGGATTGTGAGAATGGTTACAGACAACCCACAGATCACCTCCAAAGACCTGCAATAACATCTTGCTGCAGATGGTGTATCTGTACACCATCTGTCATTCTACAATTCAGCACAATTTGCACAAAGAACATCTATATGGCAGGGTGATGAGAAAGAAGCCCTTTCTGCACTCATGCCACCAACAGAGTTGCTTGTTGTATGCAAATGCTCATTTAGTCAAGCCAGATTCATTTTGGAACAAAGTGCTTTGGACTGATGAGACAAAAATTGAGTTATTTGGTCATAACAAAAAGCACTTTGCATGGCGGAAGAAGAACACCGCATTCCAAGAAAAACACCTGCTACCTACTGTCAAATTTGGTGGAGGTTTCATCATGCTGTGGGGCTGTGTGGCTAGTTCAGGGACTGGGGCAGTTGTTAAACTCGAGGGTTGCATGAATTCAAGCCAGTATCAACAAATTCTTCAGGATAATGTTCAAGCATCAGTCACAAAGTTGAATTTACGCAGGGGTTGGATATTCCAACAAGACAATGACCCAAAACACAGTTCGAAATCTACAAAGGCATTCATGCAGGGGGAGAAGTACAATGTTCTGGAATGGCCGTCACAGTCCCCTGACTTGAATATCATCGAAAAACTATGGGATGATTTGAAGCTGGCTGTCTGTGCTCAGCAGCCATCAAATTTAACTGAACTGGAGAGATTGTATATGGAGTAATGGTCAAAAATACATCCATCCAGAATCCAGACACTCATCAAAGGCTATAGGAGGTGTCTAGAGGCTGTTATATTTGCAAAAGGAGGCTCAACTAAGTATTGATGTAATATCTCTGTTGGGGTGCCCAAATTTATGCACCTGTCTAATTTTGTTATGATGCATATTTTCTGTTAATTCAATAAACTTAATGTCCCGCAGAAATACTACTGTTTCCATAAGGCATGTCATGTATTACTGTGGTGGGTTGGCACCCTGCCTGGGATTGGTTCCTGCCTTGTGCCCTGTGTTGGCTGGGATTGGCTCCAGCAGACCCCGTGACCCTGTGTTCGGATTCAGCGGGTTGGAAAATGGATGGATGGATGGATGTCATGTATTAAAAGGAAGTTGCTACTTTGAAAGCTCAGCCAATGATAAGCAAAAATCCAAAGAATTAAGAGGGGTTCCCAAACTTTTTCATATGACTGTATATTTGTCAAGGCATCCAAGTATGAATTTCATTGTATTATGTAAACATGACAATAAACTTGACATACAAAAAATGAACAACAAATAGGACATTATACAGTATAATGGAAGCAGGATATACAGTATGTGAGGTGTTAGATGCAGCCGTATTCAAAATTCTTTTTAACCATTATATTACAGTCCAAAGACATGCAGGTTAGGTGGATTGGCGATTCTAAATTGGCCCTAGTGTGTGCTTGGTGTGTGGGTGTGTTTGTGTGTGTCCTGCAGTGGGTTGGACCCTGCCCGGGATTGGTTCCTGCTTTGTGCCCTGTGTTGGCTGTGATTGGCTCCAGCAGACCCCAGTGACCCTGTGTTCGGATTCAGCGGGTTGGAAAATGGATGGATGAATGGATATTATGTGTAATGTTTATTGGTGTAAACTTTAAGCTGTATTACTTTAAATTGCTAAATTCCCCTGCCAGCTTTGAAGTGTAAACCAAGACAAAAAAAGGTGTGCTTTACACAGCATTACCATGTTTTCCGGTCTTTTCTCCACTAAAGTCCATCTTACTCTCTGTAGCACTTTTTTGTTCCCAGCTTACCTGTTGGATGCATTCTGTTTGTCTGGACTATCTATACAGCTGTGTTTCATTTTTTTTGAATGCCACATCCTAGGGTGAACAGCAGTTGCCGCCGCTGGTAATAGAGAAAAGCAAAGAGCCAAGGTGCTTTAAAAATGTCAAGAAGCTTCCAGTGGCATACGAGGCAAATCACAATGCCTGGATGACCGGTGAAGTTTGGCTGCAGTGGCTGAAGAAGCTGGACAATTCAATGAGGTCCAAAAGACAACAAATTGTTTTGCTGTGTGACAACTGTGCAGCACACAGTGATGATATCTGACTGACAAATATCAAGCTCGTTTATATGCCGCCCAACACAAGAAGCTTAATTCAGCCCATGGACCAAGGCATAATAACAAATTTCAAGTGAAATTACCGATCCCTCATGCTTCGCCATCTGATGGCTATCATGGATCAATGTGACAATGAAACAATGAGAGCAATTGAGCTGGCTCGTAAGCTGACGCTACTTGATGGTTTGCACATGCAGAAGGATGCATAGAGTCATGTCAGTACATAAACAATCGTTAACTGCTACAGACGGGCAAACTTCGTGAAAGCTGTGGAGGGAGATAGCACTATCACAGTTCCGGGTGCCTCAGCAGCAGTTGTGGACAACAGCTGCTGCGTGGGGCTACAGCTGCCTGTTTGAATGTCAACTAATGACTTCAATCGTTTCGTTGAAATTGACAGTAATGCTCCAACAAGTACAGATAAAACAGACAAAAGAGATATGCGAAAGCCTGAAGGCATCTACTCCAGCCGCTAACCAACTAGAAGAGGAGGAGAGACTGGACGCGGCCAACGTCAATGACATTCAGACTGCACCTGCCATGGCACTGACGTTTGCTAATGCATTGAAGAGCTTGGATTTTATAAGAGCCTACCTAGAGTCAACTGGATGTGATTCATACGAAACGTTTTATGCACTGTCCAGCCAAATTTATGACCATCGTCCGAACCAGGCACAGACAACAGTAACGGATTATTTTCGTCTCATGTGATATAACACTGAGTAAACAACACCATTGCTTAATTGAAAATTAGCAGCTGTAGACCGGCAAGGCTGCATGTATATTACATGTACTGTACTGTAATCTAATTTGACTACAGTACTTTAGATGATTAAACTATATTTGTGGCTAGTTAATAACAATACGTTGTGTTTATTCCTTAGCTTTAGGCACTGCAGTTAGGCGCGTCCTTTAAAAATAGGCGACCACAATGACAGAATACATGCATAAAGTGCGTACCTAGCATGAAGCACATGGCTCACATTCTATTATAAGCTAACTCCGCTTATTTGCAATCTCTGCTTACCTGCAATTGGGCCTTCAGCCCCCAAACACTGCAGCTAAACGTAGTGCACTGTACATATATATTGTTAACAAAAAGCAGACACAAGAGTCATAAAAAGGTTTGGGGCAGCCACCCATATAATATTTCCTGACTGCAAATGTTTAAATTACTAGCACTGATGTGCTCAGAACAGAGTCCAAAACAGAACTGACTATGTTAATCAAATATGGCGGCTTTAAAGCCCAGAAAAGGAAGTGAAGTCATTGTGGGCGGAAGTGGAAGGGTCCTCTTTCATTGGTTCAGACCTGGACGTGACATCATCAAAAGGGCCAGAAGAGGAAGTCTCTTCAGTCATGGGTTCTTCATCGGAAGTGACGTCAGTAGGGCCAGGCGGAATTTCCTGTGAACGGTCTGCAGGAAAACGAGAAAAAAGGTCAGTGCACTCCGCCACCCCCTGGTCTGGCGTGGACTTACTCTCATTTAGACCCTTTAGTTGCCTCCCATGCACATGTGTGTGACAAGGACCCTGGCCCCCTTACCCCAGACCCATTGGGTCGGGCTTCCCTGACCAAGAGGTCGTGAACACGAGAAAGAGAATCGGCATTGGCGTGAAGAGAACCTTGACGATGGATGAGCGAAAACCTATAAAGCTGCAGGTCAAGAAACCACCTGGTGACCCGTGGGTTCGTCTCTGTGTTCAGGGCCATCCACTATAAAGGTGCATGGCCTGTGACAAAGGTGAACTCCTGACCCAAGAGGTAGTACCTCAGCTGTGTAATCGTCCATTAGATCGCCAAGGCCTCTCACTTCATTGCCGCATACATGGCCTCTTGTTCCAACAGTTTCCGACTTAGGAACATAACGGGGTGTTCAACACCATTGATGTTCTGGCTCAGCACGGCTCCCAGGCCTGTGTCTGAAGTGTCCGTTTGGAGAACAAAAGACAGAAAAAAGTTAGGTGCCCTTAAAACGGGTGCTGACGTAATGGCCTGTTTTAGGTCACTAAATGCAGTGTCTGTCTTATCAGACCATACCACAAGGTTCAGGGCCCTCTTCTTTGTTAAGTCTGTCAAGTGTGCCGCTCTCTCCGAGAATCAAGGGACAAACTGGTGGTAGTACCCCGCTAACCCGAGAAAGGCTTGGACCTGCTTCTTGGTTCGCAGACGGGGCCATCTCAAAATGGCATCAATTTTGGAACACTGTGACTTCACAGTACCCCGACCCACCAGGTTGCCCAAATATTTGGCTTTGTTTAATCCAAAGAAGCATTTCTTCGGATTAATTAAAAGTCTGGCCTCACCTAGTGTCCGCAATACTGCTCGGACCTGCTGTAAGTGTTCCTTCCATGTGCTAGAATAGATGACAACGTGATCCAGGTAGGCAGCACTATATGAGTTATGAGGTCGCAGTACTTCATCCACCAGATGTTGGAATGTAGCCGGGGCCCTGTGTAACCCAAATGGACACAATACTGCCAGTGTCTTCTCGGGGTACTAAACGTGGTCTTAACCTTTGCGGAATCTGTTAAAGGAATCTGCCGATACCCTTTTGTCATGTCAAGTGTGGTTAAGTATTTAGCCTGTTCTAGCCTCTTGAGGAGGTCGTCTACTCGTGGCATCGGATAGGCATCAAATTGGGAGACTTGATTAAGTCAACGGAAGTCATTGCAAAACCTCCAACTTCCATCAGGCTTACTGACCAAGACTATTGGGCTGGACCAGGGACTGTAACTTTACTCTATTACTCCTAGTTCCAACCTTTGCTTGATTTCAAGCTCCACTTCAGCTCCTTTTGCCTCGGGAAGACGATTGGGGTGCTCTCGAACTATAACCCTGGGTTCTGTCATGATGTCGTGCGCAATTAGAGAGGTCCTTCCAGGTTTTCACTCACTACCTCTGGTACGGACAGGATGACTGATTCCAGCTCCCGGCATTGCCTGGGGCTTAAATTCGGGCCAAAGTTAAGGTTCTTCTTGTGAGCAAAGAGTGAGCAGGGCTGGCCAGAGGAGGGATCAGATTCCCTGTCCTTCCATCGTTTCAGCAAGTTTACATGATAAACCCACTCACTCGGTCAACGATTTGGCTCTTTCACCAAATAGTTGACGAGTCCTTTCCTCTCCTTAACTTCATTGGGTCCTTGCCAATGGGCAAGTAATTTAGAATGAGAGGTAGGTACTAGGACCATGACTCGATCCCCCATGTGGAATTCTCTGAGAGACGTGCCTCGGTCATAATATCGGACCTGTGCTGCTTGTGCTTCTTCCATGTGATGTTTTAGTATGGGCTGAATTTTTCCAAATCTATTGCGTAATTGCACAATATATTCTAATATGTTTGTGGAGGGAAGAGCCTCTTCTTACCAGCCTTCTTTTAAAATATCCAATATGCCTCAGGGTTTGTCGTCCGTATAGTAACTCAAAAGGTGAGGTCCCCGTAGAGGCTTGTGGTACTTCCCGATATGCAAAAAGAATGAGGGGGAGGGGCTGGTCCCAGTTCTTCCCATCCTCGCTGACCACCTTGCGAAGCATCTGTTTGAGAGTCTGATTAAACCTCTCTTCGAGTCCGTTGGTTTGAGGATGATACACCGCGGTTTTTTGATGCTTAATTTTAAGTGATTTGGCCATTTCCCTGAAAGTCTCCGAGGTGAAGGGCGTCCCTTGGTCTGTTAGGACTTCCTTAGGAATGCTAACTCGCGCAAAGACCCCTACCAGTTCCAGTGTGATAGCTTTAGAAGTAGCTGAGCGCAAGGGAACAGCTTCCGGATACTGGGTAGCATAATATACGAGAACCGGAATATACTTGTGTCCTTGGGCTGAGGGCTCTAGGGGTCCCACCAAGTCGACCCCAATTCTCTCAAACAGGACATCAAATCAGGGAAAGGGGAATGAGCGGAGAACGGTCCCTCCTAGGAATTTGTCACAACTGACACTCTGGGCGAGAAGTGCAAAAGTGACGAACCTCCTCATTAATTCCTGGCTAATAAAATGAGAATTTAATTCTCTCCAAAGTTTTCTCAGTGCCCAAATGGCCTCCTAGGAGATGGGCTTATTCACTGCCGGAAGGTTCTGGGAACTAGCAGCAGCTTCTGCATCCCGCCCTCATGCTAAGCTACCCGATACAACAGATCATTCTCTAAAACAAAGCGAGGACCCTGTGGCATGGGTTGATGAGTGCTCTGGCCATGGACAAGAGCAACTACATTTTTTGCAAATTTAACCCCTTAACCGCCCTCTGCCGGATATATCCGGCATCGTAGCTTTATTGCTGACGCCTTACTGCCGGAATTATCCGGCACATTTGCCTGTGGTTATGTGAATGCCTGGCGCGTAGTATAACTGACACTTTGGCGTGGGTATTATTACTACGTTGTATTTCGACAACTCTGCGCTTGTATTGGCCGATCACGTGATGTGATTCGAAAGTGAAAGCTGTGAATATGGCGAAACATAAACTGACTTCAAGTGAGGTTTTGCAGGCGATTTTGGACAATAATTCTGATCATGATTGTAGCAGTTCTGAAGAAGATTTTAGCGACAATGATGATCAGCAACATGCGCTGCATGATACTGTGAATGACGACGCATCGGATGATGGCGATGAGTGGGTGTATCCCCAGCATCTCAACTGGACTGCTGCCCGTTATCTGAGCCAGATATGAAAGATCTAAACTGTGACCGCTTGTTCAAGCTACGTCCTTTGATTGACCATTTATTTGAAACATTTCAGCAGGTATTTCAGCAGGTAAATACTGCTTGAATAAATGTAAAGAAAAAAAACGAAAATTGTTCAGATTTCTCCTGGCATGGGGAATATTTAGGGAGTTGGCGGTTAAAAGGTTAAGGGAGTCGTCATGGCACTGTTCCCTTTTAAAGAAAGCCTATGTTTCTCTAAATTGAAAGTGTAATTGGGAGAGAGGCTCAGGGCCAACTTCAATGGGCGTGGTTTCCTCCCGTCCCACTGCAGCGTTGGATGATGATGTTTTGGCTCGCGACGGTCCTGGAAGTAACACGTCACACTGAGTGGATGCTTCACCTCTCTCTTCCGGGTGTTTAAATGGGGTGGAGGCAGCTTGAGACGCTTTTTCTCTGTCTATAGCTAGGCCTTATTTTAATTTAGGCTTGGGAAGTGCTGATCTGCTTTTGATTTTCAACCACTCCCACCCCAGTATCACCGCAAATGGAGGATTTGGAAGGACTGCAACGGTTAATTTCACTAGCGATCCTTCACCGCTGATGTAACAGGCGGTGGATCCGTACCTGCGGGTTTCCCCATGGATACAGGTTATACTGGTTGGTGTTTTAAGCCATTGTCATGGAAGTACATACTGGCGGGCAACAACAGAAATTTTGCTATTTTGAAGTGGTGAGGCGGCCTTCTGCTGTTATGCACCTAAAATCTGGAATAGCCTGCCAGTAGGAATTCGCCAGGCTAATACAGTGGAGCACTTTAAAAAACTACTGAAAACACATTATTTTAACATGGCCTTCTCATAACTTCACTGTAATTTAATCCTGATACTCTGTATATCTAATTCATTATAATAACTATTCATTCAAAATCTGTACTAACCCCTACTCTCTCTTCTGTTTCCTTTTCTGGTGTCCTGTTGGTGGTGGCGTGCGCCACCACCATCTACCCAAAGCACCATGATGTTCCAACAATGATGGATGGATTAAAAGCCAGAAATCTGTATGACCATCAGCATCAAGTGACTCCGTGAAAAACCCGAACTACAAAGAGGACTATTTCATTTATGTTAGGTAGAATGCCCAAAGGGGACTGGGCGGTCTCGTGGCCTGGAACCCCTACAGATTTTATTTTTTTCTCCAGCCTTCTGGAGTTTTTTTTTGTTTTTTCTGTCCACCCTGGCCATCGGACCTTACTCCTTTCTATGTTAATTAATGTTGTCTTATTTTAATTTCTTATTTTGTCTTTTATTTTTCTTCTCTCCATTATGTAAAGCACTTTGAGCTACTTTTTGTATGAAAATGTGCTATATAAATAAATGTTGTTGTTGTTGTTACCGGAATCGAACAAGGCCTCGGTTTTATATCCATTTACAATCGCCACTCCTGTATGTGGGATCGCCAGAGGGTTTATTAGAGCACACCAACCCCTCTCCCCACTCCACCTGCATTCCTCCTCGTTCCCAAGTAGGTTGCGCACCCGTAAATCTGGAGACATCAGCACAGGCTCCGGCTTACAACTGAGGAGCTGACACTTTGGGACGTAATCCGTCCGGGTTCGACTAAGGGACTCGTGTGGTACCAATATATGTGGTATATACTGTATATTGTCCCTAGTGTGTGCTTGGTGTGTCTGTGTCCTGCGGTGGGCTGGCGCCCTGTCTGGTATTTGTTCCTGCCTTGCACCCAGTGCTGGCTAGGATTGGCTCTAGCAGACCCCCGTGACCCTGTGTTAGGATATAACAAGCTGAAAAATGACTGACTGACTATATATATACAGTGGAACCTCGAGATACGATCACCTCTGTATACGAGAAATTCAAGATACGAGGAAAGTATGAGTGAAAAATTCAGATCTAAATACGAGCATTGGCTCGCGTAACGAGCCACGAGCCAGGCTGTGGGTATGTGTGACACGTTTCCCGATCCGCCTCGAATAAGATCAATAAGATGCTGCAGATGTTCTATCAGACAGTTGTGGCAAGCGCCCTCTTCTACGCGGTGGTGAGCTGGGGAGGCAGCATTAAGAAGAAAGATGCCTCACGCCTGGACAAACTGGTGAGGAAGGCAGGCTCTATTGTTGGCATGGAGCTGGACAGTTTAACATCTGAGGCAGAGCGACAGGCGCTCAGCAGGCTCCTCTCAATTATGGAGAATCCACTGCATCCACTAAATAGTATCATCTCCAGACAGAACAGCAGCTTCAGCGACAGACTGCTGTCACTGTCCTGCTCCACAGACAGATTGAGGAGATCGTTCCTCCCCCAAACTATGAGACTCTTCAATTCCACCGGGGGAGGGGGGGGGGTTTCGGGGGTAAACGTTAACATTTAACATCATACAAAGTTATTGTCTGTTTATCTATCTATCTCTGTGTGTGCCTCTGTCTCTCTCTGGCGCTGCCTGTATGTGCGTGCGCGGCGCTCTCTCTCTCTCTCTCTCTCGGGCTGCCTGCGTGCCTCTGTCTCTCTCTGGCGCTGCCTGTGTGTGCGTGCACGGCTCTCTCTCTCTCGGGCTGCCTGCGTGCCTCTGTCTCTCTCTGGCGCTGGATTCACACAAGCTGACGCTGCCCGCCCGCCAGCTCACTCAGTGTTCCTTGTTCTCCCCTAGCGTGAGGATCTACGCGTTTGTGCGCTTGTGATTTCATTGTTTTTTTTGCATTTAACGTGAAAATAATTATTCCACGATGCCTCTCCCCACAGTAACCTGTTTCCTCCTCCCCACCTCCCCATCGTCTCCCTCAAGCCAGCCAACAACAACAACAACAACATTTATTTATATAGCACATTTTCATACAAAAAGTAGCTCAAAGTGCTTTACATAATGAAGAGAAGAAAAATAAAAGACAAAATAAGAAATTAAAATAAGACAACATTAGTTAACATAGAAAGGAGTAAGGTCCGATGGCCAGGGTGGACAGAAAAAACAAAAAAAAACTCCAGAAGGCTGGAGAAAAAAATAAAATCTGTAGGGGTTCCAGGCCACGAGACCGCCCAGTCCCCTCTGGGCATTCTACCTAACATAAATGAAATAGTCCTCTTTGTAGTTCGGGAGTCACTTGATGCCGATGGTCATACAGACTTCTGGCTTTTAATCCATCCATCATTGTTGGAACATCATGGTGCTTTGGGTAGATGGTGGTGGCGTGCGCCACCACCAACAGGACACCAGAAAAGGAAACAGAAGAGAGAGTAGGGGTTAGTACAGATTTTGAATGAATAGTTATTATAATGAATTGGATATACAGAGTATCAGGAATAAATTACAGTGAAGTTATGAGAAGGCCATGTTAAAATAATGTGTTTTCAGTAGTTTTTTAAAGTGCTCCACTGTATTAGCCTGGCGAATTCCTACTGGCAGGCTATTCCAGATTTTAGGTGCATAACAGCAGAAGGCCGCCTCACCACTTCTTTTAAGTTTTGCTCTTGGAATTCTAAGGAGACACTCAGTTGAGGATCTGAGGTTACGATTTGGAATATAAGGTGTCAGACATTCCGATATATAAGCCGGGGCGAGACTATTTAAAGCTTTATAAACCATAAGCAGAATTTTAAAGTCAATTCTGAATGACACAGGTAACCAGTGTAGTGACATCAAAACTGGAGAAATGTGTTCAGATTTTCTTTTCCTGGTAAGGATTCTAGCAGCTGCATTCTGCACTAGTTGCAAACGATTGATGTCTTTTTTGGGTAGACCTGAGAGGAGTGCGTTACAGTAATCTAGCCGACTGAAAACAAACGCATGAACTAATTTCTCTGCATCTTTCGATGATATAAGAGGTCTAACTTTTGCTATGTTTCTTAGGTGAAAAAATGCTGTCCTAGTGATCTGATTAATATGCGATTTAAAATTCAGATTACAATCAACGGTTACCCCTAAGCTTTTTACCTCCGATTTGACTTTTAATCCTAATGCATCCAGTTTATTTCTAATAGCCTCATTGTATCCATTATTGCCAATCACTAAGATTTCGGTTTTTTCTTTATTTAATTTGAGAAAGTTACTATTCATCCATTCTGAGATACAAGTTAGACATTGTGTTAGCGAATCAAGAGATTTGGGGGTCATCAGGTGCTATTGATAAATACAGCTGTGTGTCATCAGCATAGCTGTGGTAGCTCACGTTGTGCCCTGAGATAATCTGACCTAATGGAAGCATGTAGATTGAGAAAAGCAGTGGACCCAGGATAGAGCCTTGTGGAACACCATATAGAATATCATGTGTCTTTGAGTTATAATTACCACAACTAACAAAGAATTTTCTCCCTGCCAGGTAGGATTCAAACCAATTTAAGACACTGCCAGAGAGGCCCACCCATTGACTAAGGCGATTCTTAAGAATATTATGATCAATGGTGTCAAATGCGGCACTCAGATCTAAGAGGATGAGAACAGATAAATGGCCTCTGTCTGCATTTACCCGCAAGTCATTTACTACTTTAACGAGTGTGGTTTCTGTGCTGTGATTTGTTCTAAAACCTGACTGAAATTTATAAAGAATAGCATGTTTATTGAGGTGCTCATTTAACTGTATAATGACTGCCTTCTCTAGAATTTTACTTAAGAAAGGCAGGTTAGAGATGGGTCTATAATTTTCAAGAGCAGAGGAATCGAGATTATTTTTTCTTAAGTAGGGGTTTAACTACCGCAGTCTTAAGACAGTCTGGGAAGACCCCCGTATCTAATGACGAATTTACTATGTCAAGAACATTATCAATAAGCACGCCCGATACTTCTTTGAAAAAATTTGTTGGTATTGGGTCAAGGGCACAGGTGGAGGGTTTCATTTGAGAAATTATTTTATGTAAATCAGGTAAATCTATCCTAGTGAAAGACTTTAATTTGTTTATTATGGGGTACTGGGGTTTAGGAGGATCCTTAGTGTGGGGGAGATATACTATGTTATTTCTAATATCATTAATTTTTTGATTGAAAAATACAGCGATAGCCTCACAGGTTTTACTGGAAGTACTTAGGAGGCATTCCTTTGAGTTACTTGGGTTTAACAGACGATCAATCGTCGAAAATAAGACTCTGGGATTACTAGCATTGTTATTTATAATCTTAGAGAAATAGCAGCGCCTCTCAAGACGGACTGTGTTATTGTATTCTGTTATTTTAACTTTTAATATTTCATAGTCAATAGTTAGTTTAGTTTTCCTCCATTTACGCTCAGCTCTACGGCATGTTCTCTTTAAATTAGACACTCTTTGGGTCTTCCATGGTATAACAATGCTAGAAGATTTTTTAACTGTCTTTTCAGGTGCAACTAAGTCAACAGCAGCCCTCACTTTAGTATTAAATCTTTCCACCTTACTATTTACATTCTCCTCGCTATTATAGTTGGCACTATAAACGGACTGATTGGTTAGAATGTTTGAAAGTTTTAAAGCTGCTGAGGAGTCAAAGAAGCGTTTTTTAACAATATGCTTCTCATGAGTGTTTTCTATCATTATTTCTATATTAAAGAGTAGAAGAAAATGGTCTGATAGACCCGTATCAATGACCTGTTTTATATCAACTTTTAGTCCTTTAGTAATTACTAAGTCTAACGTATGACCTGCTTTATGTGTAGGCTGATTAACGAGCTGTCTCAAATCAAAAGAGTCCAGGAGGTTCATAAATTCTTTTACTTTTTGGTCACATTGATTATCTATATGAAAATTAAAGTCGCCGACTATTAAGAGTGTGTCATAGTTCGTAATTAAGATTGACATCAAGTCAGAGAATTCCTCAAAGAAAGACGCGTTGAATTTTGGAGGTCTATACACGGATAATACTGGAACGTGAGAATCTCCCTGAATAACAATGGCGAGATACTCAAAAGACTTGAATTTACCAAAACTGATATTTTTACATTTTAACCTGCTTGAGTAAATGTTTGCTAGCCCTCCACCTCTCTTTCCTTGGCGATCAGCACGAGTAAAACTGTAATCCGGAGGTGCAGATTCGATTAAAACAGCTGCGCCATCTGAGCTAAGCCACGTTTCACTTAGTGCAATAAAATCTATTTTTTTTATCACTAATAAGATCGTTGATAAAAAACGTCTTGTTAGTTAAAGCTCTAATATTTAATAGTGCCATATTCAATGTTTCGGAGGAGCAGAGATGAATACTATGTGCGTTATTGATATATGGAACAGGAATTAAGTTATTTTTATTAGCGCCGCTCTGCGTGTATTTTTTGTTTAATCTATGATCTGTTTTTATAGTTTTAATACATTGTTCATCTAAAGTAGTAACTTTAATTAAATTATTGGTATTTATGCCGTATTGCCTAGATTTTCTATGTGCATTAAGATTGGTTATTACAGTATTTATGTTGTGCACTTTTATGGAAGATTTTATTAAACAATTATGACCAAGCACAGGAGTGGCATTTCGGAAGGGGTTAAAAGCAGAGATAGATAGTCAAGATAAACGAATTACCTTGGATATGTTTTCGGAGAGGACCCGGGCGCCGAAGCTATTCGGATGCAGGCCATCTCGCTTGAAAAAACGCGGTCTTTCCCAAAAGAGGTCCCAGTTGTTGATGAACCCGATGTCTTGATTCTTGCAGAAGCCCTGCAGCCAGTTGTTTAAACCAAGCAGACGACTGTAGTACTCGTTTGATCGTCTGACGAGAGGGAGTGGACCCGAGATGAAGATCTTTGCCGATGGGGTCCTCTCCTTTGTGTCTTTAATTAATGCAGTGAAGTCTGCCTTGAGGATCTCGGACTGTCGGTGCCTTATGTCGTTTACGCCAGCATGTAAAACAATTGCTCCAACTGCCCTGTTCTTGTAGATCGCCGGCGCACGTCTCGTCACATCTCGGACACGAGCACCGGGAAAACAAGAAACAAAAGATTTTCTATTAGGGCAAGTGATATTGAGGTTCCTAACAATAGAATCACCTACCACTATTACATCACCAGGAGCTGAAGGCGAACTGGGGACGCTTAGAGGGTCAAACCGGTTCTGCGTTACGATGCCAGGACTCTTCATAAAAATTAACTACAGTTATATTATTTACCAGTGTTATTTATTAAAGGTAGACTACAGTATATATTATTTATCAGTGTTATTTGTTAGGAAAATTGATTTTTATGTTAATATTTTTGGGGCGCGGAACAGATTAACTGGATTCCATTATTTTCAATGGGGAAGTTTGTTCTAGATAAAAGAAATTCGCTGTACGAGCTCGGTGCTGGAACAAATTAAACTCGTATCCCGAGGTTCCACTGTATATATATATATATATATATATAAAAGAAAATCCTGGAATGGAAAGCAAATGCAAGGCTACGATACGTGATAATCGCGAAAGACATTTTAAAGACACGCGAGACCAAGGAGACTTGCCACGGAGCGTCTCGTGGGTACTGTAAACATGAGACTTGGTGCCAAGAGATTGTCCCAGGGCTGTAGCAAAAAGGACAGCGGCTGTACAAGCTTTAAAAAGATCGAAGGGCAGCGCGACAGCAGCTACCCCAACCGAACGCGAGCAGCGTTATACATCCTGCAAGAAAGAATTTAACAACGCCCGGGGCCAGTAATAAAAGACAGGTATTGCTTTTACAATGTCCTGCGAGACCAGGCAGTGAGCCATCATTTAAAATAAGTCAACAGACCTCTAAGCTAGCAGTTGTTGGATTGCTTTTGGCAGGCAAGCATCATGTGCTCCGAGCTCTTAAAACAACGACATGCGACAGGCAGAAGAGGCAGCTAGCAAGCAGCAAAAAGACAGCAAATGATCCAAAGGCATATCCTTAGCGCACGTTCAGCTGCAACACTCTTCACAACAAGAGCAGTATTATACGTCTGGGAAGAAACCTCGCGCGGGGCAGCAAATAAAGAAACAAGTATTGTTTTTACAAAAGTTTTTAAAGTAAAAGTGAAAATAATGCATATGTAACAATTCAAAAGAAAATAACAATCTCTTTAAATTGTAGATTGCCTGCCTAAGGTAAAGTCATCCCTGATGAATGGGGACGTGGGAATGAGGGGTCCTTTCATCGGATTAGCGCTATTTCAGATGTGGAATGGCAGAATGGGGGAGGCAGCTTGATGAATGAGGTCTCCAGGACTTCTTAGAGGATCAAGGCTGGGGGGCTGTCAAGAGGCAGGGCTTGTTAAATCCCATTGCAGCACTTCTTGTGTGATTTTGGGCTATACAAAAAATAAATTGTATTGTATATCCGGTAAACCAAACACAGGGGTTGGCGAGCGAAGTGAGCAGGGGGTGGAACCCCCTAGTATATATATATTTGCAGCTGGAGATCCACAAAGGGAGAAAAAAATTAATCACGTATCATAAAGTAGTTTTTACTCCTGAGCTTTCAGCCCCTGCCAGGGGTCTTCATCAGAGGATAATGCTTTGACTTACAAGAATCAAAGGCAATATATAGCAAAAAAATTACGTGTGGGGGAGGTGGCTAAGTCAGTGTGATCAGGAGGGGGAGGGGGTGTACAGTTTATTTATTATGAACATGTTCTTCTTAAGTTTGCATATGCTGGATTTATGTCCAAGTGTCTGTTGATGGCGTTCTCATTTGATAGCCAAGATTCGGCCAGCTCTCTGGCACTTTTAGTACTGGCATTAAATTTTACTTGTACATTGTCCCAGTTAAATGTATGTCCTGTTGATTTAGTATGCGTATAGATCAATGCAAGTGAGTCCTTTCTTCTGACGGCGTTGCAATGTTCCTGTATACGTGTTACGATTCATTTTGAAGTTTGTCCTATGTATTACGCTGAGCAAGAACTGCATGGAATACTATAAACTGCGTTTCGTGTTTCTGCTGTAATTTTTTTGCTATATATTGCCTTTGATTCTTGTAAGTTGTGAATGATTGATGTCTCCGTGACCCCTTGAACCCTCTGAGCAGACGTCAGACACCATATAAAAGTCCAAATATTACTTTTATTTAGACAAATATGTGCACTAAGCACCCTATACTCCACTACACTCATATACAATAAATCAATAATCAATACAATAACCACCACTCCCAGACACGTCGCCACCCTACCTCCCAGCTCAGCTCGGCGTACTGGGCTTTCCCATAGTCCTTTATACTCCCTGACCCGGAAGTGGTTCCTGGCACAACCCACAAGTCCTTATTCCTCCCGGGTCAGGGTAAACAGTCCTTTTCTTCAACCCAGAAGTACACCGTTTTCTCCTGTCCTGGGATTATGACGTACTTCCGGGTTATAGGGCATATAAGAGTCCACGGGCTTCCCTACAGCGACTCCTGGTGGTCCCCAAGGCATCCAGCAGGGCTGTGCATAAAAACTACATAGTCCATGAGTCCCTGCTGGAACTCGGGGCACGTCCATGCTGCAGGGAAAGCTCCACCTGGCGGCCTGGGGGTATTGGCCGGAATGAAAAGCCGGCCACATATCACAAAGTCTAAGCATTATCCTCTAATGAAGACCCCTGGCAGGGGTTGAACGCTCAGGAATAAAACTACTTTATGATACGTGATTCATTTTTTTCTCCCTTTGTGGATCTCCAGCTGCAAAATATGCAAACCGTATCACAGACCTTCTCTTCCATTCGTACAAACTTCGGGCAAGAAGCCCTCCAGTGTATTAGACGATGGGAAACTTCGGCAATCCGTGAAGCACACAGCTATGAAAAAACTCTTCTTCCTCCATAGTTGTATCAGGCATGATGCAACTCTGAAATGCTTACGATTCAAACCACCAACGAACACCCCCGAAGATGTTAACCATCATGCAAAAATTTACAAAACGAGTTTTATATGAACTTACTAGCAAAATACCCGCGCTTCGCAGCGGAGAAGTAGTGTGTTAAAGAGGTTATGTAAACATATATATACATAAACATATATACAATATATATATATACATATACACATCCACAGATATATATACATATATCAACATATATATACACATAGACACATATATACATATACTTATTTGTATATCTACATATATATACACATATATACATATTTGTATATCTACATATATATACACATATATACATATACACACATCTATCTACATACATACACATACATATCTATCTATCTATATATACGTATCTATCTATCTATATATATATATACACATACATACATACATATCTATCTATCTATCTATATATACACATACATACATACATATATGTATCTATCTATCTATATATACCCATACATACATACATATCTATCTATCTATCTATATATACACTACATACATACATATGTATCTATCTATCTATATATACACATACATACATACATATCTATCTATATATACACATATCTATCTATCTATCTATATATACACATACATACATACATATCTATCTATCTATCTATATATACACATACATACATACATACATATCTATCTATATATACACATACATACATACATACATACATATCTATCTATATATACACATACATACATACATATCTATCTATATATACACATACATACATACATACATACATATCTATCTATATATACACATACATATCTATCTATATATACACATACATACATACATACATATCTATCTATATATACACATACATACATACATACATATCTATCTATATATACACATACATATCTATCTATATATACACATACATACATACATATCTATCTATATATATATATATATATAGCTGATTACCCAGTGGATTCGCTCACTGAGTGCAAGAGAAAAAAATAAAATGTATGTATAGAAATAAGTTTAATTGCCAAATTTATTTTTCCACAAATAAAGGGCACTTACAATAACATAGAAATCAATATAAACAACATTAACATCATTATCATATGAGAATATTAAGTAATATATAAGAAGCACATTGCATATAAATATAAATTATTAAACAGTAAATGTTCTTCTATATAATACGCTACCGTGGCTATTCGTTGTCTGTCCAGGATTTTAAATCACCTGTAGCTCGCAACCGTTTCACCTATTGACTTGAAATTTGGTACACATATACTACGTCCCGTCTACTATTCGCTTTCCCCACACATATGAACATATATATATATTATACACACATATATATATATACACACTACATATACACACATACACATATATACATAGTGCGTTGCAACACGGGCTGTGATTGTTACATGGGAGGGAGAGGACAAATCACAGCTTCCCGCTTTCTAATCGGGCTTGTGATTGCTGCTTTGACGGATGCCCAGATCCGACAGTATTTCCCCTTAGGAGAGGCGTTAGGCAAGTGTAATTGAATAGCGGTGCTGCAAGTTATTACTCTTTTTATCTTTATTTTATTTTATTGTAGAATCAACTCACAGCTGCTCGCACCAGCGCGTGCGTGGCGGATGCGTACGGCTGACGTTTTCATTGTCTACCACCTTCGCTAATCATTCTTGAGGCAGATTGAAGACTTAAGTGCCAGCTTAACTGAAAAATTAAAGAAAACATACTAAGTTTTAAAAAAAATCCGTTTTAACGGGAAAAGATGCCGACGAAAGAAGAGAAGCAGCGGGACGCTAGGGTGAAGAGCTGCTCATTAAGCAGCAAGCGCATCAACCTCTGAGCAAACGAATGGTAAACGTACAGAGAAAGAGGATAAATACTATGAATGGTCATGTCAAGTGTATTCACTCCACGTTATCGTGCAGTGCGCTGTTACTGGTATTTTGATAAAAGAATCTGAATAACATATAAGAAGCGTATAAATTATTAAACAGTAAAACATTAACATTTAAGAAGTAAAGATACATTGAGTACTACTGTAGTGCTTTCGGGTATAGTACATTTTTGTTTGCCCATTAAATGCATAAATGTATACATTTTTTGGTGTACCTACCCAAGAACACGCGACATGACCCGGCAGTTAAAAATTTATCGCTCCAGCAATTTTAACTCTGTTACAAAGTCATCTAATATGGTATTGCAAACGGCAGCGGGAGCGTTTCTATAAACTCAATTTAAACTTACTGTTTACACCGTGCTTTGAAGATGCATAGTATGCGACACGTGTTTCGCCGTAATTGTGGGCTCATCAGGAGTACACAGTCACTGCACTCCCGTAAGGGAATCGATCCTCGGACGTAGAGGCGAAGCCCCTAACGTTGTGCTACGGCGTGTGGTTCGTTCATTTGACAGCATGTAGATCGGGGTAATTACATTGCAGGCATTCGTAGTCTGATTCACAATCTGATTGTATGGGTGGTTACCTACCAGGTAACGCTTGTGGTTGGTGAGCAAGTCGGCTAACTTCTGCCACGGTGCCCTCTTTCAGTTGCGAGAAGCAGATCATACAATGGTTGAAATAGTTAATATATATAGCAAAATCACCGCACTTCGCAGGGGCGAATATGGTATTGCAAACGGCAGCGTTTCTATAAACTTAATTTGAAGTTACGGTTTATACCGTGCTTTGTTTCATATTCTTTTCCTACTTTATCAATTGTGTAATGTGTTTTTTGAACAGGTTTGATTCATGGAAGTGATCACTCCTGCTGCGTTCAGTCACTTCACGTGAGCCGCTCTCTTGTGTGATGTTGCGATGTCCACGGGTTTACTTAATGTTAGCTAAGACCCGGCAGTTAAAAGTTTCTCGCTACAGCAATTTTAACTCTGTTACAAAGTGATGCAAACTCTCGTTTATACCTCGTGTCTTCTCATTAAACTTGTATCTCGCGAATATGGCATTGCAAACGGCAGCGGGAGCGTTTCTATAAAGTTAATTTAAGGTTACGGTTTATACCGTGCTTTTTTATACCTCGTGTCTTCTCATTAAACTTGTATCTCGCGAATATGGTATTGCAAACGGCAGCGGGAGCGTTTCTATAAAGTTAATTTAGACTTACGGTTTACACCGTGCTTTTTTATACCTCGTGTCTTATGAAGATGCTTGTATGCGTCACTCATTCGCTTCTTATTGTTTCGCTGCCTTGTCAATTGTGTAATGAGTGTTTTCTTCAGCGCTCTTTGGGGCTCCTCCTTCTTTTCTACGTACTGAGTTCACAGTCAGTTCACGTGATTACGTGGGAGGCGTGATGACGCGACACACAACTCAGTCTCCTACGGCCATCTTGCTGCCTTCCATTACAGTATATGGACAAAAAAGAGGTTCCAGTTATGACCATTACGCGTATAATTTGAAATGAAACCTGCCTAACTTTTGTAAGTAAGCTGTAAGGAATGAGCCTGCCAAATTTCAGCCTTCCACCTACACGGGAAGTTGGACAATTAGTGATGAGTGAGTCAGTCAGTCAGTGAGTGAGTCAGTCAGTCAGTCAGTCAGTGAGGGCTTTGCCTTTTATTATTATAGATTACGGAAACACACCGCCAACGAAGCTTTTACAGATCTGAAACTATGAAGCAACGTTCTAAACTCTTCACAACATGCAGACAAACGATTACAGAGGAATGGACCAAACGGATCCAGGACACAGCTTCCAAAAACCATATTTCTAAACGACATACACTCAACAAAAAATGGAATAAACTCACTGGAAATCAACATACTAACAAACCCCAATCCGGAGTACACAACCTATCCAAAAGACAGTTCTTCACCAAAGAACACAATATTCTCTCCAGAGGATTAAAATTCAATTACAAAGATGCATCTGACATGAACTTCCTAGGTTCCTTGGAACACATCTTATTAAACGAAAAAATACCGACAGGAAATGCACAAGAAATAAGGTGCAACGTCGCCAGCCAGCTACACACAGGACAACTGACCACACATATTTCGGCAAGTGAACAGAAAGCTCTACGATCGCTACGGAATAACAACAGCATCATTATCACACCAGCCGGCAAAGGAGGCACAACTGTCGTCTTAGACAAAGAACAATACACCACAGCTATGGAAGAAATGCTTTCTGACACTAACACTTATCAACAGCTGAGTAATGACCCAACGAAAACTACACTTAATAAAATAAACAATACTCTGACCAAACTCCGAAATAACAACCGCCTGGATGCACAGAATTATTACAAAATGAAATCCAACGATGCTAACTGCCCTGAATTTTACGGACTCCCAAAAATACATAAAACACCACTGAAATTCAGACCAGTGGTCAGCCCAATAGACGGACCATCTTACAACTTGTCAAATAGACTTTTCCAGTTACTCAAACATTTAACTTATGACTCTGAATATTTGGTGAACAGCACTGGTTTGGCATTACAGTGCTTGAAAGATGTATCCATCGCCGAGGATGAGACCATGGTCTCGTTTGACATTGTGTTGCTATACACTATGATTCCGATTCATCTGGCCACAGAAACACTATTAATGAGACTGGAAAGCGACCCCACCATAGAGACAAGAGCCAAACTGTCCATTAAAGACATAATGCACCTAATATCACTTTGCCAAAAAAACTCACTTTCATTTCAACGGCAAATACTACACTCAGAAAGAAGGCATGCCAATGGGATCGCCGTTATCAGGACTTCTAGCGGAACTGGTAATACAGTGATTTGAAAACATGGCTCTATCCCAGTTCACACCCAAAATTTGTATACGCTATGTAGACGACATATTCATCATACTAAAAAATGACCAGTTGAATGAATTCTACAATCACATCAACACAATATTCCCTGCAATCCAATTCACAATGGAAAAAGAAATGAACCGACACATCAGCTTCCTGGACATCTACATCAAAAGAAATAATGATGCCACCCTGACCACAAGTGTTTACCATAAACAATGCTATGCAGACAAGATATTACACTTCACCAGCAACCACCCAGTATCTCATAAACGGAGCTGTGTTAAAACTCTATTCAGAAGAGTCCACATCCATTGTAATACGAATGAAACAAAAATGAATGAGAGACGCTATCTCTTCCATCTTTTCACTTCAAACGGATACTCAGAAACATTCATTAATCAGAGCTTACACAGAAGACGCCAAAAAACTCAGCAAACAATCGACTTGAATCAGAACCCCCACCCCACCTGGCACTCACTCCCTTATCACCACAAGGTGTCTGAAGGTACAGCGCGCATCCTGGCCAAGTCAGGCGTCAGAATAGCACACAAACCCACGAACAATTTGTACACGGTCCTCTTTAATGCTAAAAACAAGAAATCGATAGCAGAAACACGAAACGCAGTTTATAGTATTCCATGCAGTTCTTGCTCAGCAGTATACATAGGACAAACCTCAAAAAGAATCGCAACACGTATACAGGAACATCGCAACGCCGTCAGAAGAAAGGACTCACTTTCATTGATCTATACGCATGCTAAAATCAACAGGATATACAGTACATTTAACTGGGACAATGTACAAGTAAAATTTAATGCCAGTACTAAAAGTGCCAGAGAGCTAGTCGAATCTTGGCTATCAAATGAGAACGCCATCAACAGACACTTGGACATACTGTAAATCCAGCATATGCAAACTTAAGAAGAACATGTTCATAATAAATAAACTGTACACCCCCCCCCCTCCTGATCACACTGACTTAGCCACCTCCCCCACGTAATTTTTTGCTATATATTGCTTTTGATTCTTGTAAGTCTAAGCATTATCCTCTGATGATGACCCCTGGCAGGGGCTGAAAGCTCAGGAATAAAAACTACTTTATGATACGTGATTAATTTTTTTCTCCCTTTGTGGATCTCCAGCTGCAAATATGCAAACCGTATCACAGACCTTCTCTTCCATATATATATATATATATTAGAGCTGGGCGGTATACCGGTTCATACCAAAAACCGTTTTTTATTTTTGTTATGATATGAATTTTTCTTATACCGCAGCACCAGTTTAAATTGCCTAAACGACGTTCGGAACATGGCGCAGTGGGAAACTGTTCAGGTGGGGACCTTTTTCACTGCTATACCGCTACACCGCTAAACACAGAGGTATTGCACGGGGGCTCTTTTTCACTGCTACACCACTAAATAGGTATGGTAGTGTAGATAGATAGTGTCATGCTTGGGTCACAGATTTGCACAGAGACACAGGAGGTTGTAGAAAAGAAAGGAACTTTATTCAAAACACTGCAAACAAACATTTGTCTCTTTTCAAAAGTTTAAACGTCCTCCTCTATGACAATTCAGAGATGACAGTTTGAGAGAGGGATAAGGAGAAGCAAGAAATCAGTTTAACAACCGAGAGAAGCCCATGCAGGCTTTTTGAGAAGGCGGAGCACCACGCGAGAGGCAGACCACGTGACAGAGCCGGCCAGAAGGGAAAGGAGAAATGTGAAGGTAGTCTCTCTATGTTTCCTAGGGGTTTTCCCAGGGGCGTCTGTATCTTTTTGGGGGTACGATTAGCTTCACAGCTCACAATAGATAGATAGATAGATACTTTATTAATCCCAAAGGGAAAGTCACATTGCGGTAGGTATTGCGCGGTGAAAATGGACAGAGAACATTCCGAAACTGAAGCTGACGATAAAGTTGAACATGATGACACCGAAGAACTTTTCCTGAGAAAAAGGAGTTACGTCCATTGCCTGGAGATGCTTTGGTTTTAAAAGGTCAGATGTGGACCATTATGTTCAAATGTGTAAATACTGTTTCTATACTACTGGATAATACTGCAAGCCCAAGTTGTACTTGTTTTATTTGTTTTCAATAGCCTACAGTGTAATGTACCTGGGTACTGTGTAATAGTGTGACGACATGTTGACTTTATTCACGACATTTCCACTTTAATCTCGATGCTTATGACGAGATTAAAGTCGACATGTTGACTTTATTCTCGTACTTTGTCATTAAAGTAGAACATCGTAAACTAAACTTCATCGTAAAATTAATATTTAATTTACTAGATTTTCTCAAACCCCGTCATAAGTTATATAGCACATTAAATGCTTTGTGTTAAGTGTTCCCCAAGCTTCTTAAACTGGCTTCCTCTGCACTAAGAGGAGGCACCGGCAGCGATCGCTGCACATAATACATTCACTTCATGATATTCCTACTCTCTGAACATTTAGAAAGTTAAGATAAATACTTGATATAATTTTCATGGTGAAAATGCATTAAAGCATGCATTAATCATGTGGGGGCACGGCGGCGTGGAGGTTGCACTGCTGCCTCGCAGCAAGTTTGTCTCGGGTGTACCCTGCCTTGCATTTGCATGTTTTTCTGGTGGGTTACTTGGCGTGCTTCAGTTTCCTTTCAAAATCATGTAGCAAGTGGGGTTTTGTTATGCTATATTGACCCTTCTAGTGTATGTTTTGCTCGTATTCATCCTGCGATGTGCTGGTGACTCGTTCAGGGATGGGCACAACCCTGAATGGATGGCATAATTAGACATGTATAATAAAGATATTTTTAAAGTTCTGAACACTCCGTGGGCTAAGTTTATAACTAGTTTTAATTTCACAAAGACATTTATCATGTGGCGATTGGTTATGTGGAGAAAGAAAAAGGAAGGATATGAATTGGGGTTTTGGTACATCAGATAGAGACAGCATGCGTACAATAAAGAAAGCCTGCTCAGAAGAACATCCATTGAATTCTGTGTTCGTGTCTCTGACCACCAGATCACAAACCCAACATTTACACAATAATTAAGTTAAACCTGTGTGATATCCATTCATACATCCAGTTTTTTGGAGCCTCGTCACACCTGCCATAAAGTTCTCTACACTGAACATACACCTGGGGACCCCTTACTGCGAGGGAGCAGTACTACCGCCTCACTACCGTGCATGTTTAATAACTGCTTTAATGCATTTCATCATGAAAATTATATCAAATATTTATCTTAGCATTCTAAATTTTCAGAGAGCAGGACTATCATACAGTGAATGTATTCTGTGTGGATATCGCCGTCTCCTCTTAGTGTGGATGAAGTCAGTTTAAGAAGCGTAGTGATTAACAACTGGGTCGGGGAACACTTAACACAAAGCATTTAATGTGCTACATAATTTATGACGGGGTTTGAGAAAATCTAGTAAATTAAACAATGATTTTAGGATGAAGTTTAGTTTACGACATTCTACTTTAATTATAAAGTAAACTATAAGAATAAAGTGTATATGTCGACTTTAATCTCGACATAAACGTAGAGAATAAAGTGGAAATGTCGACTTTATTCTCGACATATAGTTTTTTTTTTCTTTCCTGTGTCCTTTTTTTTTTTTCTTCACCGTGGCCCTAATACGATTCCGTAGGGCTATACCACAAATAGCATTATAAATGCAAGTTGCAGTTTTATTATTTATGCATACAGCTTAGCTTGAAGCAAGGTCCATATTAATGCAGTTTGCCTAAATGATGGTTCAGTTGGTAAAGATGTCATCACCAAGATTGCACTTGTTTTATTTTATTTTAATTTAGTGAATACTGTGTAATGCTCCTGGGCCTGAAGCCTTGAAGTAATAGTGCAACTATCAGTAATAATACAATTATTTATTTTATTGTTATTATTTATTAGTTTAAATATTATGCAATAAATATATATTATGTAAAGTTGTTTAAAAGTCATTTTAACGTGTCAGTGGACAGAGATTGTTAACATTAACAGAAAATGTAGTTTTTTTACAAAAATATTTACTATTTATTCCTTTTCTAAGACATGTTCAGTGCAATACAACTTTTGACAAGCACTTCTGGATATTTTACTAAGTCTAAATGCCTCTTTGGATGGTTGAAAATATGTTGTCAAAATTATAGTTTAAGTTTTTACAAAATTTGTTCAATAAAAAGGTTCTATATTTTGACTGCATCTGTCATGCAATGTGATACCTTCTCTTCATTAGAGCCACCTCCTTGAAAACTTATCACTTTATGGGGCAATGCAAACCTGTATTAAGTAATTGCAGTGGAAAATGTGGTTAAAACCCACTCATGCATGGGAAAAAAATACCGTCAAATACCGTGAAACCGGGATAATTTAGAAAAATACCGTGATATAGAATTTTGGTCATACCGCCCACCCCCTAAAATATATATATATATATATATATATATATATATATATATATTCACGGCATTCGTAGTCTGTGTCACAATCTGATTGTATGGGTGGTTACCTACCAGGTAACGCTTGTGGTTGGCCAGCAATCTGCTAACATCCGCCACGGTGCCCTCAATTTGTGAGGAGCAGATCATAGAATGGTTGAAATAGTTTACTGTCAAATAAATGCAAAGAGTACACGACATGTGTTTCGCCCTCATTCTGGGCTCATCAGGTGTACACACTCCACTGCACTCCCTCTCGGGAATTGAACCTCGGACGTCAGCGCCAGAGGCGATGCCCCTAACGTTGCGCCACGGCGTGTGGTTCGTTTATTTGACAGCATG
The DNA here is from genome assembly GCF_900747795.2 of Erpetoichthys calabaricus. Lineage (NCBI taxonomy): Eukaryota > Metazoa > Chordata > Cladistia > Polypteriformes > Polypteridae > Erpetoichthys > Erpetoichthys calabaricus. Next base: position 75,849,550 of record NC_041404.2, read on the forward strand.
TAGATCGGGGTAATTACATTCACGGCATTCGTAGTCTGTGTCACAATCTGATTGTATGGCATGGGAAACTTGGGAAGCAGTTGATGGGCTCGACTAAGTGTGACCAAGGGTGTACTAATGCCTCTCTTCCTTCTTCTGCTGATCTCCAGAAGCCAAACCCGCCTAATAACACTTCCGGTTCCTCTACAGAGTGCCCTTCCGGTCCCACCTCCAGAGAATTCCCATCCACTTCCAAGCCTCTCATCACTTCCGGCCTCAAAGACATGTCTCTTCCCCCTGACTCTCTATAAAACCACCATGTTCCTGTCATTAGTCAGTCAACATATGTTAGGCTCTGTCCTAAGAGACTACTCTGTTACACTGCATCCTTCCCAATTTTTTTTCAAGTATACATGGTGGATCCCCATATCTTTCTCTTGTTTTCTTGTTGTTCTTAGAGTGGTGTAGTTGGCAGAAATTTGCTTCTGAAATGTCTTAGAAGCAGGACCTAGGCACTGTGTTTACCAATGCTTTGATGGACCTACACCAGAAGAAAGTACAAATGGGAGAATATCGCACTCAACTGGCTGAATCAAAGGTGCATTCGGAGATGCATGCAGCCATGCATCAAGATCAGGTGTGGGCTTTGTCTCAGGTACTCGTACCTCTCCTAGAGAGCAATGATATTGAGACCTATTTGTTAATTTTTGAACCACCAAGTGACACCACTGGCCGTGAGTGGAATGGACCAACATATTAGCACTGTACCTGAAAGAGGAAGAACAGAAGGCCTATTATGATCTCTCTGAGCAAGATTCCACAGACTACGACAAACTCAAGGCTGAGGTCCTAAAACCGTATGGCGTGTCAACGGGACCAGCAGGCTAGGAATTGGCGCAAGTGGAGGTTTCATCCAGGATGACCTACCAGAGCGCAAGCTTTCGACATCTGGGAGATAACTAGGTGCTGGCTACGACCCGACATTGAGTTGTCGCTCCCCAAGTGCCCATCCGCTGCAGTATGGAGCCCGCAGTCAAACCCAAAGATAAACACACCACACCCCTGTGTTGTTTTAAGTGTGGGGAGATAGGGCATGTTGTGTCACACTGTCTTCTGCTCAGTGAGCCTATGGATTGCAGCTGGGCTATTGTGGTATTGTGCACTACTTAACCCTTTGTTGCTTCCCTTTACAGGAGTGTTGTTGGTAAATGGGCATAGGATCAAAGCTCTTACTGATTGTTATACTATGTGTTTTTATTAAGTTTAATGTCACTGTTCTCTGTGCCCACTGTTATAGACTCATTCATACAGGCCGACCAAGTATGGCACACAGGGGCACTGCATCAGTATTTAGAATTGCCGAGCCAAGCACAGGACTAGAGAGCCAAAGGACAACTGGAGAATTGAATAGTCAGCCTAAATACAGACTAGTATATTTCTGTCTTCTGTCAGAATACCATTTTCTTTCCTTATTGGGAGAATGAGAACTGTATGTAGGCATTGTGCTATTCCTGTAGTTTGAAGGTGAGGTTTGAGTCCTGTCCTGACCTTGTTTGGATTCGGAGCCAAGGAGCCTGCACATGGAGCAACCAGTATATAAGAATGGACACCTACGGCCAGCACTTTGAAGCTTCCGGGCGGAAGAGTATGTCTTCCGTCCGAGGCCGGGCAGAAGATTATGTCTTCTGTCCGGTTAAAATCCTTTCAGCGTGGCGACGAAAGATGACAAGACTGCGTAGGTCAAGTCTCCCACATGCTTGATATGTCTGTCATAAGCTTCCCATTTGTAATACCACGTGAACCCGTCAGTAAAGAGCTAGATTATCCTTTATGCTTCTCGTGTAATCTTTTAACCGTCTTATTGCATGAGGGGTGGGGATAATACCTTTTTTATTTATAATTATTTAAATTCAGGTTAATTAAAACTCCGCAATTCAAAAGAACACATTTCTAGAGAGCTAATCTCTTAAGGAAACACTGATTCCAGGAGTAACATTTCTATTGTTGCTCTCTGCTTTGTGCTACCATGACAGTACAACCCCAATTCCAATGAAGTTGGGACATTGTGTAAAACGTAAATAAAAACAGAATACAATGATTTGCAAATCCTTTTCAACCTATACTCAATTGAATACACTACAAAGACAAGATATCGAATGTTCAAACTTATAAACTTTATTTTTGTTTTGCAAATCTTCACTCATTTTGAATTTGATGCCTGCAACACGTTCCAAAAAAGCTGGGACAGGGGCATGTTTACCATTGTGTTATATCACCTTTCCTTTTAACAACACTCAATAAGCGTTTGGGAACTGAGGACACTAATTGTTGAAGCTGTTTAGGTGGAATTCTATCCCATTTTTGCTTGATGTACAACTTCAGTTGTTCAACAGTCCGGGGTCTCCGTTGTCGTATTTTGCACTTCATAATGCGCCACACATTTTCAATGGGAGACAGGTCTGGACTGCAGGGCAGGCCAGTCTAGTACCCGCACTCTTTTCTACGAAGCCACGCTGTTGAAATACCTGCAGAATGTGGCTTCGCATTGTCCTGCTGAAATAAGCAGGGACGTCCCTGAAAAAGACGTCGCTTGGATGGCAGCATGTGTTGCTCCAAAACCTGTATGTACCTTTCAGCATTAATAGTGCCTTCACAGATGTGCAAGTTACCCATGCCATGGGCACTAACACACACCCTCATACCATCACAGATGCTGGTTTTTGAACTATGCACAGATAACAATCCGGATGGTCCTTTTCCTCTTTGGCCCGGAGGACACGACGTCCATGATTTCCAAAAACAATTTGAAATGTGGACTCGTCAGACCACAGTACACTTTTCCACTTTGCGTCAGTCCATCTCAGATGAGCTCGGGCCCAGAGAAGCCAGCGGCGTTTCTGGGTGTTGTTGGTATATGGCTTTCGCTTTGCATAGTAGAGTTTTAACTTGCACTTGTAGATGTAGCGACGAACTGTGTTAACTGACAATGGTTTTTCTGAAGTATTCCTGAGCCCACGTGGTAATATCCTTTACAGAATGATGTTGGTTTTTAATGCAGTGCCGCCTGAGGGATCAAAGGTCATTGGCATCCAGTGTTGGTATTCGGCCTTCCTGCTTACGTGCAGAGATTTCTCCAGATTCTCTGAATCTTTTGATAATATTATGGACAGTAGATGATGAAATCCCTAGATTCCTTGCAATTGTACGTTGAGAAACGTTGTTCTTAAACTGCTGGGACTATTTGCCCACGCAGTTGTTCACAAAGTGGTGAACCTCGCCCCATCCTTGCTTGTGAACGACTGAGCCTTTTGGAGATGATCCTTTTATACCCAATCATGACAAACACCTATTTCCAATTAACCTGTTCACCTGTGGAATGATCAAAACAGGTGTTTTTTGAACATTCCTCAACTTTCCCAGTCTTTTTGCTGCCCCTGTCCCAGCTTTTTTGGAACGTGTTGCAGGCATCAAATTCAAAATGAGTGAAGATTTGCAAAAACAACAATAAAGTTTATCAGTTTTGAACATTCGATATCTTGTCTTCGTAGTGTATTCAATTGATATAGGTTGAAAAGGATTTGCAAATCATTGTATTCTGTTTTTATTTACGTTTTACACAACGTCCCAACTTCATTGGAATTGGGGTTGTAGTTAAAGGCAAAGACCAGTCTAACCTGCATACAGAGGGAGACTTGTTGGTAAAGGTTTGCTGCCTGTGCGATCAACTTTGTGCAGAGTCTACGTACGCCAATGGTAGCAGTCCTTCCTGATTCTCCCTATCATGTAATCCTGGGGCAAGACTTGTCTAATACTAAAGGCAGTATTACTCCACTCACTCCTGGCTGTAGGTTGGGTCTGATAATGGATGGCGAAAGCTCGCATCTGACTGCTTCCACACCGTGTTTAACACCAGTCATGAAGAGTCATATTGCTGTTCAGTGTGACGTAGTAGAACCCGCAGCGCCACAAGCAGAGACATCATCTCACGGTGACATGGGTGGAGACCAGTCTCTCGGAGGTCAGCCCAGACCCTCTACAGACTCTACGCTTCCAGTTTTGGCAAACGCCGGCATCTTTTAAAAGGGAGCAATGGAACAATGATTCCCTAAAACAGTGGTTCTCAAACTGTGGGGCGCGCCCTAGTAACAAAAAAAGGGGGCGCAAATGTTGACATATGTGGCATAATTTTGCTATTTGTAGGAAAATTTTAAACTTGTAGCTGTGTATCGGCAGCAAAAAATATAAGAATAAATTTTATTAGGGTTTCAAAAAAACATTAGGGGGGCGCAATTAAAACTGTTATGAAAACTCGGGTCGCAAATACTTAAAGGTTGAGAAACGCTTGCCCTAAAAAGTGCAAAAAATACAGTAGTTCTAGTGAATGGCCAGCACACGCACCATCCCAAACCACAAGGACCTCACTGTGTCATTAATAATAATCTCATGTATCGGGTGGCTGAATATGAAGGAGAGGTGTGGTCCCTGTGGCTGGTGCCACAGACCTTCCAGCAGCAGGTTTGTAAGCTTACACATACACACCTACTGGGCGCACCCATTTAGGCACTGAAAAAACCCTGGAGTGGATTAAGCTCTGTTTCTATTGGCCGGGAATAAATAAGGAGGTCCACCGCTTTTGTAGCTCCTGTACAGAGTCTCAATTGCGGTAGATTCCTAGTAGGGATGACGCTCCTCTCCTTCCAGTTCTTCTTATTGACGTACCCTTCGAAAGGATTTGGGTCGACCTCTTAGGTTCCCTTGGACCTTCAACTAGAGGACACAAATACATTCTTGTCCTCATAGATTTCAACACCCTATAACTGGAAGCTGTTCCTTTGCGCTCAACTAAAACAAAAACCATTGCACAGGTACTCATAGGGGTCTCTGACGGACCAGGGGACACCTTTGACTTTGGAAACATTCAGGGAGGTGGCAAAGTTACTCAGAATAAAGCTGCTGAAAGCCTCAGTGTATCATCCAAAAACCCATGGTCTCATGGAAAGGTTTAACCAAACCTTAAAGGCAAATGCTGCACAAGATGGTCAGTGAGGATGGGAGAAACTGGGACCCTCATAATTTTTGCATATTGGGAAGTCCCTCAAGCCTCCAAAGGCTTTCCCCCTTTGAACTTCCATACAGAAAACAACACTGGGGCATTTTGGACATCTTAAAAGAGGGTTGGGAGGAGGAGGACCTCCCTTCCACAAATGTATTAGAGTATATCATGCGATTACGTGATCGATTAGACAAAATTTGACCCATATTAAAGGAGCACATAAACAAGGTGCAGGCCCACTATTATGACCCGGCACGACCTTTGTGAGTTCCACCCAGGGGATCGTGTCATGGTTCTTGTCCTCGCACTCCAAATTGTTGGCCCACTGGCAGGGCCCTTACAAACTTAAGGAGAGGCAGGGGCTCATCGATTATTTGGTGAGATAGCCCAATCATCGACTGAGCGAACAGGTTTATCATGTGAACTTGCTCAAGCTGTGGAAGGACAGGAAATCTGGTGAGCCCTATTCCTTCTTCTCTCAAAAAAACATCCATAACTTAGGCCCTCATTTGTCATTCACCCAACAACGGGAGCTAGAATCAGTAATCCTGTCAGTACCAGAGATGGTGAATGAGAAACCACGCTGGTTGTGCATGACATTGTGACAGAACACAGAGTTGTTGTGAGGGACGCAAAGTGAGATGAAGTGGAACTTGAGATCAAGCGGATCCTGGAACTAGGAGTAATTGAGGAGAGTCTCCGTCCCTGGTCCAGCCCAATCATCTTGGTCCCAAGCCAGATGGTTCTTAGAGGTTTTGTAATGACTTCTGTCAGCTCAATCAGGTCTCCAAGTTTGATGCCTACCTGTTGCCGCGAGTGGATGACCTCCTCGAGTGAATTGGTCAGGGAAGAATATTTGACCACCTTGGATTTGACCAAAGGGTTCTGGCAAATTCCCTTAACGGAGTTCACGAAGGTAAAGACAATTTTTAATACCCCTAGCAGACATTGGCAGTATTGTGTCCTCCCATTTGGTTTACACAGGCCCCCCGCAACTTTATAGCATCTGGTTGACAAAGTTGTGCTGCCTACCTGGATGACGTTGTCATCTATACCAGCAAATGGGAGGAACTTCGACAGCATGTCGAAGCTGTGCTCCATACACTCAGTAAGGCCGGTGTTCGGATTAACCCAATGAAATGCTTCTTTGGACTAACCGAAGCCAGATATTTAGGCTACCTGGTGGGCAGAGACACGGTCAGACCACAGTGTTCAAAGGTAGATGCCATTCTAAAATGGTCCTGTCTGAAGACTAAGAGGCAGGTCCAAGGTTTTCTGGGACTAGTAGGGTATTACCATCGGGGTGTACCCCAATTTTTTAAGACAGCGGCGCCCTCAACAGAGCTGACAAGGAAGCAGGCCCCCAATGCTGTGGTGTGGGATAATAAAGTGAATGCTGCATTTTGTGACCTTAAGCAGGCCGTAACATTAGCAACTGTACTAACATCTCCTGGCTTATCTGGGCCATTTATTCTCCAGACCGATGCTTCGGACACAGGACTAGGTGCTGTGCTGAGCCAAAGTGTCAACGGTGTTAAACACCCCATCATGTTCCTGAGACGGAAACTGTTGGACTAGGTGACCAGGTATTCAATGGTGGAAAGAGAAGCTCTGGCTATTAAATGGGCAGTCACCCAACTGAGGTACTATCTCCTTAGCTGCGAGTTTACTCTGGTTACTGGCCATGCTACCCTAGAGTGGTTGGTAGTGCATAAGGAGTCAAACCCACGTGTCATGAGATGGTTTTTAGACTTTCAGCCATATCACTTTTCTGTTGTTTATTGCTGGGGCTTCCTCCAAGCCAACAATACGCTCTCTCTCCCGGGCACACGACCTCTTGGTTCAGGCAGCCAGATGCAATGGCTCTGGGCTGAGGGGTGGGTCAAACACGTGCGCTTGGGAAGTAGTCGATGTGCTCAACTAAGAGTGTGGTAATGTCAGACCAAGGGTTGATAGGGTGTACTAATGCCTTTTTTCCTTCTTCTGCAGATCCCCAGAAGCCAAACCCACCTAACGACACTTCCAGTTTTTCCATAGAGTGCCCTTCCGGTCCCACCTCCAGAGAACTCCCAAGCTTCTCATCACTTCTGCTTCCGGCCTCAGAGACATGCCCCTGCCCCCCAACTCTATAAAATCATCATTTTCCTGTCATTAGTCAGTCAACGTATGTTAGTCTCAGTCTTAAGAGACAACTCTGGTACACTATATATACATTTTCATAACCTGCTACCTGCTTATCCAGGAAAGTGGAGTGAGGCAGCTTTATTCCTATTAATGTTAATCCTAAATTCTGCATGATATCATAGCCAAAATATATTTGGGTTACTTCAGACTACTATCTGTACTCTCAGTCACCAATATCATATCACACTGGTTCTGTTCTAGCCATTATCTTTACAGTGTTTGCATTTTCTCCCCCTTCCTGCCTGTTTTTTCTCCCACATCTCAACAACATGCAGGTTTGGTTAATGGTGACTTTGAATTCATGTTAATGTCACTTTGATTTTTTTTTTTTTTGCTACCTTGTTAGTTTTTGTGTTATGTGAGAATTTAACAAGTTTGTTCAAATTATCCAAATATGAAATTATTATAAACAAAAAACAAACAGTCCTAGCACTGATCCCCAGTGAACTATAAGGATGGTATCAGCTAGGGAATCCATTCCTGGATGGGTGTATCCATTCCCGGGAATTCAGGAATCCCGCATTTCATTCCCGGGAATCCCGGACATGACACAGTGAACGGTTTTAGAACGACCGACTTATTTTTAATTAAACTACTGCAATATGTTGACACAAATAAAAGACTAACCTTATCTACAAGCAGTTCTTGGTGTCATATAAGTACATGTATCTTTAGTTGTGGTAATAAGAGCGTAGAAAGCACAACGTTCTCACAGGTGGTGCAGTGGTAGTGCTGCTATTTTGCAGTAAGGAGACTGTGGAAGATTGCGGGTTCCTCCCTGTGTGGATAGCGCTTTGAGTACTGAGAAAAGTGCTATATAAATGTAATTTATTATTATTATAATTAATGTGTCCAGCGTGCGGTCGGCCAGGCAAGAACACACCTTCGTGCAGAAGTACGCCAGCCGCTAAGAAAGCACGCTTTGCCTCCACTGAAGTAGGCGGTACAATCATCAGATACTGATACACTTGTTCTAAACAACGCCCGCGCTTGCTGTTGCTCTGAAACACCGCCATTTCAGCTTTTACTGATGCATCCAGTTTCTTGTCATCATTCTGTGATGGCAAGTTTCTTGGCACAGATAATGCGGATGGAACAGACTGACGCATTGCAATTTCAATTTGCTGTTCAAAGCTGTTGTCTGATGAAGTGCAAGCTGCAGCAATGGCGCCACCTTAATTATTTTCAACCATAACTCTGTTATTTCTTGATCGATTTTTACACGCTATATATGCAAGCTTGGCCGTTCCCGTTTTCCCGGGAATGAAAAATGTCTGGATTCCCTAGTATCAGCATATTTAAAACATTTCTCCTTTCATTTGTACTTTTTGTGTTCTGCTATTAACCAGTTGGAAATATGATTCATGTTGCCTTCTACTTTACTTATTATTACAGTTTCCATTAATTTAGAGAGAACCATTGTAAGGCTTATTGGGCTACAATTACGCACTGCTTGGAAAATCCCACCAAGCCTTTGGGTACATATCTCTGGGAAAAATAAAATTGATCAGAAATGTTCAATGCCTGCAGACAGATAATGGCATAGGTGCTAGAAGTCATCACAACACTAGTGTCTGAGACCAGAAAAGAGTTACTAATTGATTCTAGCATTAAAGAAAGTCAAAATGCAATATGGGGAACTGTGGTGCATATTAAAAGATTATTTTTAAACAGACAATTTAGACTTTTAATATATTAAAAACACAGCTTCCAGAACAATAAGAGATATACCAGAAATTACACAACATTCCCTTTTATTTTGAAAATATATTGTTGAGATTTATTAAAAAATAATAAGATTTTATTCGATTGTGCTCTTCAAGACTGTCAAAGTCATATCATAAGATATACTCGTAAACTATGTATTAGCATAAACTTATAATAAAAAGCTAACAGGTTAATTAAAAATAAATAAAATCTGACATTTCAAGAAAATTTATAGCACAAAGAAGGAAAGTTTAAACAGATAAATTTTAACTTGTTTGTTAAGAAAAGAGATGGAATCTATAGAACAACTATGAAGAATCAGGGAATTACTGAGTCTAGGTGCAATGAAACTAAATGTCTGTTCCCTCGCAGAGGGCCATTAGACTGATATTACATAAAAAAGTCTGAAATAGAGGAACAAAGTAAAAAGGTAGCATATAATCTGTAAAGAGAACTTGTAAATTTGTGGAGATTAAATTACGGAGTGGCTTGTAGGTAAGTATGTGAATCATATCAATTTGGTATTTACTTGGAATCCATTTAATTTTATAAAGGGCCACTGGCCCTAGTTTAACTTGGCAAGCATATAGCAATATTCTACACTAATTAAAGCATATTGATAAGTTTAACAGTAATGTGAGGCAGAACAGTATTATAACCTTGCTTGAGCTTGGAGTGACAAGTTCATGAATTGGTGTCTTGAGTCTTGAAATGTTATTGAGGTGATAAAATATAGCAGTATAGATATATAATTAACATGGAAGTTCAAAGACAGGACTCGGTTAAAAGCAACATTAAGGTGTTTAACTTGAAAATGTAGAAGCTTGTAGTGCCATCAATGAAAATATCAAATTTCTCAAATTTTGAAGGGGTAACATTTCAGTCCATAAAAGGAACTTTTGATTTGTCATTATTAAACTTCAAAAGATGATTTGTCATCCAACTTTAATATGCCAGAGACAAATTATCAGAGAAGAAGGAGGGACACTTTGCAGGCTTTGGTAGAAATATAGTTTTATATCCTCAGCATTATATACTTATATATAATTGAACTAGCTATAATTGAAAATCTAATGTCTGCAGGTTATCATGGGTAAAAAAGCACATGGTACAAACTATAGTTTTTCTAGTAGACAAATAAAGATTTATTAGTAAAATTACCTGAATTCATGAATAAGTAATAACAGTAATAACTAAAGATACAAACATTCCAATAGTACTGTATGACAAATGGTGTCAATTGCTGCCCTTATATCCAGAAAGATAAGAATGTTTAGCAGTTCATAATTAAGATTATAAACAGGTCATTTGCAACTCATACCAAATTTTTTCAGTTCTATGTGTGGAACGGTACCCAGATTGAAAAGGTTCAGAATATCTATTAAAGTTCAAATGGTTGTCAAGTTGGGAAGCAACAGTATGCTGTATAGTTTTATACAGAAATGGAACTTTGGAAACAGGGCAGTAGATACTGAAGTCATTGAGATTAGTCTACCATTTTGTGTAACATGTTTATAAGAGCAGCAAGTAGAAAACAATCTGGGAATAATCAGTGGAGAAGGAAAGGAGGAGTTAGGAGAAGTAAACAAGCTTTGACTAAAACTAACACAAGGTCAGATTAGCAAGAAGATGAACTAGATTTATGGGTCCTCCAAGCGATGCTATACTGCTTACATATTTGCCAGAAAGACAAGAGTGTAAATGTAGACAAACCAATTTCCTTCACTACTCTTAAGGGTTTTGATTTTAGAAATTTTTTAGGAAGTTTGTTTATGTACTTTAAAAGATTTTTATTGCTCTTCTGGAGCCTTTAAACACTACAAGAAAGTCTGCCTTACATTTATGTTTCTATTTTAAGGCGTTGCAAAGTTACCCAGACTCATAACTTAGAATGTTATTAAATAGGGAAAAAGAAGATTCATAATACCATCCCTCTACCAACCAAGCTTCTTTGAAATGTCCCATATACAGTATTCTCATGATGAATTTCCTATTGTTATATAATAGGTTATTTGAACCGTTAGCTAACATCTGTCAAAATCACTTTTGTCTCATATACAGTCAATACTATGAACAAAGAAATCATCATTTAACTGCATGCTGTTGTAAATATGTGTGACTTTAACAGATATCAGTCACAAAGAAAACACTTCCAGGTATCAGCCATTTTTTGATAAAGCTACCCCAAGGTCTTAAATCACACTGCCTAGATCTGCAAGTTAGTCTTAGGGTAGTTTTCCCTCTTTAACAAAAGATAATAATAGTAATGCTGTTTACTACCTTTGGTAGCAAAAATAGTTAGCCACCTCAGCATGTGTGCTTGTGTTTATGTGTGTGGCGTTAAATTGACTTTTGTCCATTTTAATGTAATTTTCTGCCTTGTGAGCAGTGCTGCTGTTATATGTACTACCTCCCTGTAATCCTAAAAATTAATCTTCTTCTTTCGGCTGCTCCCGTTAGGGGTTGCCACAGTGATCATCTTCTTCCATATCTTTCTGTCCTCTGCATTTTGTTCTGTTACACCCATCACCTGCATGTCCTCTCTCACCACATCCATAAACCTTCTCTTAGGCCTTCCTCTTTTCCTTTTGCCTGGCAGCTCTATCCTTAGCATCCTTCTCCCAATATGCTCAGCATCTTTCCTCTGCACATGTCCAAACCAGTGCAATCTCACCTCTCTGACTTTGTCTCCCAACCGTCCAACTTGAGCTGACCTTCTAATGTACTAATTTCTAGTCCTGTCCATCTTCGTCACACCCAATGCAAATCTTAGCATCTTTAACTCTGCCACCTCCAGCTCTTCCTCCTGCTCTCTGGTCAGTGCCACCGTCTCCAACCCATATAACATAGCTGGTCTCACTATTGTCCTGTAGAGCTTCCCTTTCACTCTTGCTGATATTCGTCTGTCACAAATTACTCCTGACACTCTTCTCCACCCATTCCACCCTGCCTGCACTCTCTTTTTCACCTCTCTTCCACAATCCCCATTACTCTGTACTGTTGATCCCAAGTATTTAAACTCATCCACCTTCGCCAACTCTACTCCCTGCATCCTCACCATTCCACTGACCTCCCTCTCATTTACACACATGTATTCTGTCTTGTTCCTACTGACCTTCATTCCTTTCCTCTCTAGAGCATATCTCCACCTCTCCAGGGTCTCCTCAATCTGCTCCCTACTCTCGCTACAGATCACAATTTCATCAGCAAACATCATAGTCCACGGGGACTCCTGTCTAATCTCGTCTGTCGACCTGTCTATCACCATTGCAAATAAGAAAGGGCTCAGAGCCGATCCCTGATGTAATCCCACCTCCACCTTGAATGCATCCGTCACTCCTACCACAGACTTCACCACAGTCACACTTCCCTCATACATATCCTGTACAACTCTTACATACTTCTCTGCCACTCCCGACTTCCTCATACAATACCACAACTCCTTTCAAGGTACCCTGTCATATGCTTTCTCCAGGTCCACAAAGACACAATGCAACTCCTTCTGGCCTTCTCTATACTTTTTCATCAACACCATCAGAGCAAACTTCGCATCTGATTCATTGTGAATTTCCCATTGGGATTAATAAAGTATCTATCTATCTATCTATCTATCTATCTATCTATCTATCTATCTATCTATCTATCTATCTATCTATCTTATCTATCTATCTATCTATCTATCTATCTATCTATCTATCTGTGGTGCTCTTTTTTGGCATGAAACTATACTGCTGCTCACTAATCATCACCTCACTTCCTAACCTATTTTCCACTACTCTTTCCTATAATTTCATGCTGTGGCTCATCAATTTTATCCCCCTGTAGTTACTACAGTCCTGCACATCCCCCTTATTCTTAAATATTGGCACCAGTGCACTTCTCCACTCCTCAGGCATCCTCTCACTTTCCAAAATTCCAATAAACAATCTGGTTAAAAACTTCACTGCTATCTCTCCTAAACACCTTCATGCTTCCACAGGTATGTCATCTGGACCAACGGCTTTTCCATTCTTCATCCTTTTCATAGCTATCCTTACTTCCTCCTTGCTAATCCGTTGCACTTCCTGATTCACAATCTCCACATCATCCAACCTCTTCTCTCTCTCGTTATCTCTATTCATAAAGTACTCTTTCCATCTGCTCAACACACTCTCCTCACTTGTGAGTACGTTTCCATCTTTATCCTTTATTACCCTAACCTGCTGCATATCTTTCCCAGCTCGGTCCCTCTGTCTAGCCAATCGGTACAGGTCCTTTTCACCCCCTTTAGTGTCCAACCTCTCATACAACTCATCATACGCTTTTTCTTTAGCCTTTGCCACCTCTCTCTTCACCTTGCGCCTTATCTCCTTGTACTCGTGTCTACTTTCTGCATCTCTGTGACTATCCCACTTCTTCTTTGCTATCCTCTTCCTCTGTATAGTCTCCTGTACTTCCCCCATTCCACCACCAGATTTCCTTTTCCTCCTTCATCTGTCCAGATGTCACACCAAGCACCCTTCTTGTTGTCACTCTTACTACATCTGCTGTAGTTTCCCAGCCGTCTGGTAATTCTTCACTACCACCCAGTGCCTGTCTCACCTTCTCCCTAAACTCAGCCTTGCAGTCTTCCTTTTTCAAGTTCCACCATTTGATCCTTGGCTCTGCCCTCGCTCTCTTCCTCTTCTTGATCTCCAACGTCATCCTACGGACCACCATCCTATGCTGCTTAACTACACATTCCCCTGCCACTACTTTGCAGTCTTCAATCTCCTTCAGATTGACTCTTCTGCATAGGATGTAATCTACCTGTGTGCATCTTCCTCCACTCTTGTACGTCACCCTATGTTCCTCCCTCTTCTTAAAATACAGTACGTATTCACCACAGCCATGTCCATCCTTTTGCCAAAAGCTACTATCTCTCCTTGACACCATACATACCCATCACCTCCTCGTCTCCTCTGTTCCCTTCACCAACATGTCCATTGAAATCCGCTCCAATCACCACTTTCTGTCACTTGGGTACACTGTTCATCACTTCATCCAACTCACTCCAAAAATCTTTCTCATCCGTTGCACACCCAACTTGTGGGGCATATGCACTAACAACATTCATCGTCACACCTCCAATTTCCAGCTTCATAATCATTACTCTGACACTCTTTTCACCTCCAGAACACTCTTGACATACTGTTCCTTCAGAATAATCCCTACTCCATTTCTCTTTCTATCCACACCATGATAGAACAATATGAATCCACCTCCGATCCACCTGGCCTTACTCCCTTTCCATTTAGCCTCTTGCATGCACAATATATCAACCTTTCTTCTCTCCATCATATCGGCTAACTCTCACCCCTTACCAGTCATACTGCCAACATTCAAAGTTCCTACACTCAGTTCCACTCTTTTTACCTTCCTCCTCTCCTCCTGCCTCCGGACACGTCTCCTCCCTCATCTTCTCCTTCTTCTTCTTCGGCCAACAGTAGCCCAATTTCCGCCAGCACCCTGTTGACTAACAGTACTGGTGGCAGTCGTTGTTAACCCGGGGCTCAACCGATCCGGTATGGAAATTTGTATTGTTGTCCACATATTGATTTGGCAAAATTTTACACTGGATGCCCTTCCTGACGTAACACTCCCTATTTATCCAGGCTTGGGACCGGCACGAAGAAACACACTGGTTTGTGCATCCCCTGTGGCTGGGATGTAATCCTAAAAATTAATAAGTAGCTTAAAAAATGAAAGAATAGATATCTATTTTGTATAGGACCATTACAAAGTGGAAAAATTTATTAAGTTTTCTACACTTTATGTTTAGTTACACTGGGATGTTAAGGCTGCACATAGAACAATTTTAATATTTTAACCACTTTTATTTTCATTTTTTGAGTTGACCTTTTTAAAATAATTGCTGTATATTTAATCTACATTTAAAACAATTCTAAATCTGTTATTTTGGTAAATGCAACACAAAACAGCAAATCATCCTCAATACTTTTACTCATGTAACTTCAAGCCAGCTATTGAAGACAGTATTGGACCCACACATCAGTAGCAGCAGTCTTCGAAAATGGAAGCATTTGCACAGACGTGAAAGTGTCATTTTCTAGAGCCAGTTTGTACAAAAGGATGATGCCCCAGCTGTTGTAGCTTATCTCAGAAAATCTCAGAAGCAGTAGATGATAATGTACAGCATCCATTAATGCCACATATTTTCTGCTTGCTCAGATGTTTTGTAAATCTGGTGTCTATATGTTACATTTCAATATTGTGATTAATTCTTAACACAAACTGAGTGAAAGTTGCCAGTGTGCTGTTCTACACTGTGGTGTGCTGGGGAAGTAACACCAACTCAGGGTGATTCCAGACAACTGAATAAACTGATCAAATGGGCTAGATGTATTGCAGAATTCACCATGAAATGGCAGGTGCTGCAAAGGATATTTTGCCCACAGCCATTAGATGTTATATGACCTATTGTCGCTGTCTTTACTCTATCTAGTTTTAGCACACACTATGGCAGAGAAACAATAGTTCTTTAGTGACATTACACATTTCATGTATACTGGGTGTATGGTATGTATAGTTGCAGGTGTTAGTTAGTCCCATTGATAAAAAGGACCAAGACTGTGTGCCATTAATTCAAAATATGACAATGTTAATATATTTTGTTCATTTGTGTTGTAAGTTGTGTCCACTCCTTCATATTTGCTACACCTTTCAAGTAGGAAAATTGCTTCTGTCCTCTTTCAGCTCAACATTTATAAAGAGTGCTGTTTTTCTGGAGCTTTGCCTAAATATTTGGTCCTGCTTTCTATGATGTATCTATTGTGGCAGGTGGCCGGGTGTGGTCATCAGCCGCCTGCCTATTTAAGGGGCCGCCTCCCTTCAATCAAGGCTGGAGTCGGGTGAGGAGGTGGACGAGGTCGGAGAGGAGGCGGCGAGGAGAGGCCTGGAGTGTGAGAGGCAAAGAGTGAAGAGAGAGAAAAGAGAAAGAGAGGTGGCTAAGTGAAGCCTGGACTTTGGGAGACTGTTGGGGTTTGTGTGTGGCGGTGCACTTATTGACTTGTACCTATTAGTGTAAATAAACATGTGGTGATGGCTTTGAACGTTTCTGCCTGTCTGTGTCCGGGTCGCCCAATTCACACTATTTTTTGAGAATAAACCCTCCATGTACTTTTGGATGACATCTCTTCTACCTAATGAGACATCGCTAACAAAATTTATAATATATTTATCAACTTTAGAACCTTCTTTTCTCTTTAGCCATCTGTAAACATGCTCAGTTTAAAAAAGAGCTTTTAAACTTACGGATTGAGGATTTTTTTTGCTGAAAACAATGAACTTATCTTTACTCCACCTTGTTTAACGAGATGGGTTGATTTTGTCAAAACAAACATTTTCAAACAAAACATTTTGTTTTCTTACAGAATTTAGCTAAAATATATGGGTGGATTATTTTAATTTTGTTGCTACAAAAGTCAATCTTCATTTAGGTTATGTCTTTACTGTAATACACTTGCTTTTTATGTTCTTCAGGTGAGGTCAGGTTGGGGAGCATGCAGTGGTACAGCACGTTGCTGCACCCACCAAATGATGAAACAGATCCGGATCCTGGTTGGCAACCCCCCCCAGGCAGCCACGTGATCCAGTTCCACCCTCCTGAAATGACCCTCTATCTGCCACAGCCAGGTGTTACGTAAGTGCCCCCTTGGCCTGGTCCAACCACTTGGGTCCTCAACAATGAGGATCCTGCGAGCTGGATCACCCTCAGGGAATCGTGCCACATGGCCGTAGTGCCGTAGCTGACGCACCCTCACAATGCAGGTAATGTGCCTCATTCGGGACTCCATGAGCAACCGCTTATTCGACACAAAGTCAAACCAGTGGTACCCAAGGATTGTCCGAAGAGATACAGTACCAAAGGAGTCCAGTCTTCGTCTCAGGTCACTGGATAGCATCCATGTCTCACAACCATATAGCAGGAAAGGAAGCACCAGGACTTTAAAGACTTAACCTTTGTCCTTCTGCATAGATAGCGGAAGCGCCACACACCCCTTAGCCTTCAATCTCATGATCCCCCATGATCTCCCAATCTGTCTACTGACTTCATAGGAAAAGTCACCATAGACATGTCATTGCCAAGGTAAGTAAACCTCTTGACAAGATTGACATTCTCTTCGCAGACACACACTGCTGATGGTTGTGCCCAAGAGGTCATTAAAGGCTTGGATCTTGGTTTTTATCGAGGACACTATGACTCCTCACACAGTCACTCAAGAGCCCCCAATCAGAGCCTCCATCAACTCCATTAAGATCACAGCATTGTAAGCAAAGTCAAGATCAGTGAATCTTTCTTCACTAACAGATGCCCCACAACCTTGCCCAACACCCAGTCAATGCAACCATAGAACGGAGTAGGAGCAAGAACACACCCCTGACGAACCCCCGATTCAACTGGGAAAAACACAGAGATTCTGCCTCCACTGTGCACAGCACTCACAGTACCAGTGTACAGGCCGGCCATGATATCCAGCAACCTTGAGGGGATCCCACGAACCCTCTGGATGTCCCACAGGCCAGCTTGATCAACTGAAGAGAATGTGTTATGAGAATCGACAAAGGCTGAAAAGAAAATCTGCCGATATTCACATTTGGGTTCCATGAGAACCCTTAGTGCCAGGATGCGGTTGATGGGTAGACATCTTAGGTGTAAAACCAGACTGCTCCAGTCACTGATAGGTTAGCAGATGATCACGGATCCTATTGAGGACGACCCTAGCAAGGACCTTATCCGGCACCGAGAGCAGTATTATCTATCCCCCTGTAGTTGCCGCAATTCAGGTGATCACCCTTCCCTTTCCAAATAGGGACAACAAGTCCTGTTTTCCAATCAGTTGGGATGACACCAGTCTCCCAAATGGAAGCGAAGATTGCTTGTAATGCCAGGAGGACAGCCTTACCACCAGCCTGGAGAAGTTCATCCCAGATACCACAGATCCCTGCAGCCGTTATGTTCTTTCCTGCTCTTAATAGTTTTAGTTAAATGTGGGCAGAAACAAATTCAAATATCTTTGCATCTCCTTTTCTTTATATATTGAACATGTATTTTAAAGTAAAGTGGTCACTGCAAAGTATTGTTGAAATAAGTAAGAATGGTGAAACAACTGTAAATGGAAAGAAATTAAGATTAAGAAAATGTTGGTAATACAAACAGGAAGCCTATATTATCTTTGTGAGCACTAGTACTCTGCTCTGTCAATTGTCTTAATGTTATTGTTTTTGTCATTGTTATGTAAAATGTCGATTATTAACGCTTTTAGCTTAATATTGAGTAATTTCAGTCATCTAGATCAGGGGTGCCCACACTTTTTCGGCTTCTGAGCTACTTTTAAAATGACCAGGTCAAAATGATCTACCTACATTAAAAATGCTATATATATACAGGTGCTGGTCATAAAATTAGAATATCATGACAAAGTTGATTTATTTCAGTAATTCCATTCAAAAAGTGAAACTTGTATATTAGATTCATTCATTACACACAGACTGATGTATTTCAAATGTTTATTTCTTTTAATGTTGATGATTATAACTGACAACTAATGAAAGTCCCAAATTCAGTATCTCGGAAAATTAGAATATCAATTAAGACCAATGCAAAAAAAGGATTTTTAGAAATGTTGGCCAACTGAAAGGTATGAATATGAAAAGTATGAGCATGTACAGCACTAAATATTTAGTTGGGGCTCCTTTGGCCTGGATTACTGCAGCAATGCGGCGTGGCATGGAGTCGATCAGTCTGTGGCACTGCACAGGTGTTATGAGAGCCCATGTTGCTGTGATAGTGGCCTTCAGCTCTTCTGAATTGTTGGGTCTGGCATATTGCATCTTCCGCTTCACAATACCCCATAGATTTTCTAGGGGGTTAAGGTCAGGCGAGTTTGCTGGCCAATCAAGAACAAGGATACCATGGTCCTTAAACCAGGTGCTGGTAGCTTTGACACTGTGTGCAGGTGCCAGGTCCTGTTGGAAAATGAAATCTGCATCTCCATAAAGTTCGTCAGCAGCAAGAAGCATGAAGTGCTCTAAAACTTCCTGGTAGATGGCTGCGTTGACCTTGGACCTCAGAAAACACAATGGACCAACACCAGCAGATGACATGGCACCCCAAATCATCACTGACTGTGGAAACTTTACACTGGACCTCAAGCAATGTGGATTCTGTGCCTCTCCTCTCTTCCTCCAGACTCTGGGACCTTGATTTCCAAAGGAAATGCAAAATTTACTTTCATCAGAGAACATAACTTTGGACCACTCAGCAGCAGTCCAAAGGCGAGACGCTTCTGATGCTGTCTCTTGTTCAAGAGTGGCTTTCACAAGGAATGCGACAGCTGAAACCCATGTCTTGCATACGTCTGTGCGTGGTGGTTCTTGAAGCACTGACTCCAGCTGCAGTCCACTCTTTGTGAATCTCCCCCACATTTTTGAATGGGTTTTGTTTCACAATCCTCTCCAGGGTGCGGTTATCCCTATTGCTTGTACACTTTTTTTCTACCACATCTTGTCCTTCCCTTCGCCTCCCTATTAATGTGCTTGGACACAGAGCTCTGTGAACAGCCAGCCCCTTTAGCAATGACCTTTTGTGTCTTGCCCTCCTTGTGCAAGGTGTCAATGGTCGTCTTTTGGACAACTGTCAAGTCGGCAGTCTTCCCCATGATTGTGTAGCCTACAGAACTAGACTGAGAGACCATTTAAAGGCTTTTGCAGGTGTTTGGAGTTAATTAGCTGATTAGAGTGTGGCACCAGGTGTCTTCAATATTGAACCTTTTCACAATATTCTAATTTTCCGAGATACTGAATTTGGGACTTTCACTAGTTGTCAGTTATAATCATCAAAATTAAAAGAAATAAACATTTGATTAAACATCAGTCTGTGTGTAATGAATGAATCTAATATACAAGTTTAACTTTTTGAATGGAATTACTGAAATAAATCAACTTTGTCATGATATTCTAATTTTATGACCAGCACCTGTATATTATATATATATATATATATATATATATATATATATACAGTATATATATACATACATACATATATATACACTGAGTATACTTTATATATAAAATATATGTTGGCATACCTTGTATAACTGAATAACCCTTACGGCACAATAACAATTCAATACATTTATGGTCACTACGGTATTTGGATTTGATAATCTTCATGTGGGAAAAGGCTGACTCGCATAAATAAGTAGAGCCGAATAATGCAGTCAAGGAGGTAGCTCATTTCCTCATGTTTGGGTACTTTTCCTGTGAGTAAGTTCCAAAACTGTCCAAGAGCCCCAGACTTCAGCTGAATGTCATCCTGTAGTGTCAAAATCTCATCCTCCACTGTAGAACTGTAAAACTCTTAGGTGAAACAGTGTTGCAATTTTTGATGCAAGTGAATCACCCTCAATATCTTCCCTAAATGGATAACACATAAATGTAGCGATTGGCTCAAGTAAAGCAAAACCTTGAAACAGTCTGTCAAAGTCTAACAAGTTTCAATCTGCTCTGTGTAGCGTATGCTGTTAAGTTGCTTACATGCCATCCATTGTGTCTCCAGCTCTTAGCGAGATTTTGGATGTTCCCCAAATCAAGGTGCTGCAGCTCTGAGAACAGATGTTGCATTTTTCATTTGAAAGCATTAGCTGAGCTAATCATATTGACCATGGTTTTGTCTTTTCCTTGCAGCTGTAAATTAAGCTCATTCAACATGTTGGTCAGATTGGTAAGAAAATGCCAAGTCTAGCAGCCACTGATCATCATTAAGTTGCTTGTATTCTGCATATTTAATGACAAGGAGAAACTCCTTTACCTCCGGCCAGGGGTCTTGCAATCTCAGCAGGAATTTCCCCCTAGCCGTCTGCCTCAACAAAGGCCTCTTTTATCATATCTCCATCTTGGAAGGGCTTCTTATGCTTAATGATCAAGTGACTAACCCAGAATGATGCGTCTGTGTCTGCCTTTGCTTTTGAATTCAGCCAAGTGAAAAATGACGGCTGTCTGATTAACTACGATTTTAGTTCCCTCACCTTTTTCTTTCTCAGATCGCTTTTCTGAAGGAAGTCAGTTTCGTAGTTTTTATGAACATTTTGAAAGTGCCTTTCCACATTTTCCTTCTTTGGAATAGCAGTAGATTGACAGATTGATTGTGACATTGTGAGAAAAAAAATTCCTCTTCCAATTCCACATGTCTAGCCCCTCCTACCAATTTTTTAGTCGATATAAATTGGAAGGCTAACTAGATCACTTAGATGGCCGGAGTTTTGCAGTTTGATCTTGCCTGTGGGATGACCTGTGTGTCTCAGACTGGCCGCCCTGTATGTCAATCAAGTGGCAAATGCCATAGGGAGGATTATATGATAGACTAACATCTAAAAAAAAATTTTTGAATGCAACATGATCTGTTTGCACTACCTTTTGGATTCACCAGTCGATCGTGATCGATGTATTGGGCACCCTGATCTACAGTAGATACTATTCATCCAAAAAGATAGCATGTGATTGTTCAGGTTCAGATTTTGTTAATAAAGAATAGAAAATAAAACTATCTAATTTTTTGAGACGTTAATGAAAACATTTTTGTGGCAGTATTTATGCTATTTCATGTGTGGGTCACTCATTTAAGCCTACATTTACAGTTGTTTCTGACTTCCACAGTCCCCCTATGAATTTTCTTTCTTGCAAAAAGCCTCAAAAAACATAATAAGAGATGCCAATTAGCTCTGCAAAGCTGCTGTACAAAAAAGCATTCATTTTCTTACCTGCTTAATCATTAGAGGGTCTTGGGAAGCCAGTGGCAGGAATCATTCTTGGATGGAGTACTATTCCATTGATGGGCCTATTCATGCATACCCATATATATGCACTTACCCGTTGTACAATTTTAAATAGTCTTAACATGCATGTCTTAGAAAAGTGGGAGGGAAACTGGAAAACTCGCACCATCAAGGGGAGAACTTTGGCAATGCCCTGAGGACTCTGGAGCTAGTTTGTGACATAGCTGTGCCAACTACTTCCACCAAGTTGTTCTACAAAAACAACCAGTTTTCTAGGTATCTCTAAGGCCAGTGTAAAGCAACAAGCAGAAAAAATGCAGACAATGCCTGATGATTTGGATTTGGGTATTTCATTACTTACTTCAACTACACTAAATGTAGTTTCTCAAAAGAAAGAAGTATGAAACTGTTTAACATTACTCTGCCCTTTTGTTTTTAACCATTTTTATACAGTTATTTGTGTGGTTGTGCAGTACTGCAAAGGAAGAATGTGTAAATTTTAGAGAAAGATGAGAGATGGGAGGGCTACAAAATATTTTGAGAAAGCTGTGAAGTGATTTAGTTTTCAGTTCTGCTGAACTGACATTGTACATCACAATGTACAATAAATCAGCAAAGGTGTTCTTTCAGTTACTTATTAAGGACTAGGACTCTCACTCTGCTGCTTTACTGTAGGCCAGTGTTGGTGAAGATTTCTTTCTCCATATACGATTATTATTACATATGTTGAAATGTTTCTACCATTTCTCACTAACTGAGACATTTCAAACAGATGTTGTTGCCCAATATAGGTGCCTTCAGGTTTTTACACGTACAGCATACAGGCAAGCACAATGCTCTACCACTTCTAACATGTAGAATAATTTTGCCATGATCACATTATTTCTTTATTGGCTTACTGCAATTCTGTGACCCCCAGTGTCAATGCACAAAGTGTCATATAAACATCACAGATTTGAATGCTGGGCCCAAATATTACTAACTGCTCTTACTGCCAAGTTAATTTTCCTGGAAAATATGTGATCCTGAACTGTAAACAAGTCTGGTATTGTATGCTTAATTCAAGGTGTTCATAAGAAATGTAACATTCAAAAGAAAAATAAATGTGATTTACTTCATGAGGTAGAAGTGCACAGTTGTGTCAGATATCTGAAATATAAAAATGTGTGCTTCAATTTAAATGTTTAAAGTCTAAATATAGGAATTTCTCATTTTTCACCCTCTGATAGAGGTGCACAGAGGACTAGCTTCTTAGTAAAGGATTAAAAATCAAAAATAACATCACATTCATATTTGTTGACCCTGAAATAGTCTAAAAAGATATCCCACATACTTAAATTTGAATCTTGCCATTTTTATCCTTCTGGGAGTGGCTTTTAGAGGGCCAGGTCCTTTGTTAACTAATCAAATATCAAAAATATTATGATGTTCATGAAAAGCAGCTTTGAAATAGCATAAACTGACACTTCAAATGGCTGTATTACCAATCCCCATTTTTTCGAAGTTTTGTGAAAAGAAGTAACTTTAACACTTTGTATCCCGTTAGGGTATAAACACCTGGGGTTGGATGATGTGGCTTGCACAACTTCAAGTCCTTCTTATCATTTTTGTTGGAGACACCTATTGGTTCACTCCTTATCATAATGATGTAATTTCCTGCAAAAATATGGTTCAGAAATGGCATAGAAATTAGCTCTTTTTTTAGGTCTAGAGGGCCAAAAACTCTGGGGAACCCCTAAAAGCTTGATGTCTTATAGAACTATACATCAAGACAAGTTGAGCAGTATATAATACTGCCGGCTGTAATTGTGAGCATATTATGACCCGATCCATAGTAGAGTTTTCCTCTTACTTGTCTGACACAGTTAGGTTTAAACTTGACAGATGGTCACTCTGGAGGTCATACATTCTAATGAACATTTATTGCTTTCTTGTTTTACTTAACTGCGGTGGGTTGGCACCCTGCCCAGGATTGGTTCCTGCCTTGTGCCCTGTGTTGGCTGGGATTGGTTCCAGCAGACCCCCGTGACCCTGTGTTTGGATTCAGCGGGTTGGAAAATGGATGGATGGATGTTTTACTTAATCATTTTTGCTTTGGTTACAAATGCCCACCCACTGTGCTGTACTACCCCAACTTTCCATATATCAGATGTTCCATTTAGTTTGTGAAGCCTTAAGTTTAATTTGTAGGGTAAGTAATTGTGGCAAACTGTCATGCCTTGTAGGCTTTTTCATATGTTGTTTACCTATTTATTCCTAGAATTTGCTATAAACATTAATTCACTTTCCTAACTAAGTTCAATCAATAAGTAATTTTAGCTTTCTAGCCGTAGCAGTGGAATACAGATCATATTATAAAATACTTTTATTTTAAAAGAACTGTACCAAAAATGCTACTTATCGCAAAGTTCTGTTCATACACCTTCAGTGAATTCACCTAGATTTAATCTATTTGTATGCAAATTTGGATCTTAAATTGGATAAAGTTTTCAGTGAATTTTCTTCCACATGTTCTGCTTCAAGTATGTTGTGAGAAAGTTTTTTTTATTTCAATAACTGTACACACTATTAATACAGAGAATTCCTCCAATTACTGTGATTGTTGAATGTTCTCTGAATTAAAAAAAAAAACAAAAAAACCCTAAGAATAACAGTGGTCCAAATCCTTTAGGCTGCACTTTAATTATAATAACCTACTTACTGTTTTCTTGACATGAACACAAAGAAGACCCTTCATTCAAATTTGTTTGTAAATTTTTACTTTTAATTACCCCATTTCTGCATTCCGTTCTTTTATAGATTATTTCACTGTATTCAGCAGCTACAGAAACACCAAAACAGGGGCAGGAAAAGCACAGAGTTTTATGGAATGCCACACAAAATGTCATGAACTGGTGAAACCTGCAGGTAGAAGTGGGGCTTTTTGAAATTATTATTACTTTTGCATGGTTTGAGTTTAATCAGAAAGGTAGTCATTCTCACTATTCATGGTGCTGGATAGTGGCAACATTTACATTTTGCTTAGCACATGCAAGTAAGAATTTCACTGAACTCTGTACATGTGACAATAATGACACTATAAACATATGTACATCATTTTTATTTAATACTGAGAACTCAGTAATCATAACTGGGAACGATACAGCTAAGCAAAATTTTAAAATCAGTTTGTCAGCTAATTTTTGGTCTAAAAAACTTGAAAGGTTATCCTGTTCTTTATCAGAATTTCATTTATAGTTTAATAATAGTAATAATTCTTTACATGTATATAGCGTTTGTCTCACTACTCAAAGTGCCCTCCATGCAGGGAGGACCAGGGATGGAAACCCGTAATCTCCTTACTGCATAGCAGCACTGTATATAGGATAACAGTTGCAGGTCACTTTAGGGTGAAAAGCATACAGTTATATAAATGTGCTGTACTCTTCTTACTGATAAATGTAATTAACTATTTAGTGAAATGGAAGTCTACTATAGTGTCCTGAGTGTTTTAGGAACGATGTATGATACCTATCAGTGCAGCTGAATGATAAATTAGACTGGACTGCCAATACTGATGCTACGTGCAAGAGAGGACAGAGCCGACTATACTTCCTTAGAAGGCTGGCGTCCTTCAACATCTGCAACAAGATGCTGCAGATGTTCTATCAGACGGTTGTGGCGAGCACCCTCTTCTACACAGTGGTGTGCTGGGGAGGCAGCATAAAGAAGAAAGACGCCTCATGCCTGGACAAACTGGTGAGGAAGGCAGGCTCTATTGTAGGCATGGTGCTGGACAGTTTGACATCTGTGGCAGAGCGACGGGCACTGAGCAGGCTCCTGTCAATAATGGAGAATCCACTGCATCCACTAAACAGTGTCATCTCCAGACAGAGGAGCAGCTTCAGCGACAGACTGCTGTCAATGTCCTGCTCCACTGACAGACTGAGGAGATTACACTCACAGTAGCTCCCAAACAATAACTTCTGCACTGTCATTACTGACTAATACTCCAGCTATCTTGGTTTTATCATCCATCCATCCATTTTCCAACCCGCTGAATCCGAACACAGGGTCACGGGGGTCTGCTGGAGCCAATCCCAGCCAACACAGGGCACAAGGCAGGAAACAATCCTGGGCAGGGTGCCAACCCACCGCAGGACACACACAAACACACCCACACACCAAGCACACACTAGGGCCAATTTAGAAACGCCAATCCACCTAACCTGCATGTCTTTGGACTGTGGGAGGAAACCGGAGCGCCCGGAGGAAACCCACGCAGACACGGGGAGAACATGCAAACTCCACGCAGGGAGGACCCGGGAAGCGAACCCGGGTCCCCAGATCTCCCAACTGTGAGGCAGCAGCGCTACCCACTGCGCCACCGTGCCGCCCTGGTTTTATCATAACCATTTCGAAATGTAACTAAACAATATTGTACAGTATATACTGTATACATCATATTTTTAACTGTTATGTCCAAATGTCTGCTTAATTCTGGGATGCCAGCTAAATTTTTGATTGAAGGCTGATTTGCAGTTTACTCAGACCAGTTTTAAAGTGAAATGTATCATCAGTGAAAAGACCTGGCTCCAAATGTTGAGGTTTCATAGGTTAGTCAAAGCACAAGGTGGTAAAACACAAAAATTTAAATTCCAAACTGAAGCTTTTATAGGACTCACTCTTTTCTGAGTGCAATTAAAAATATACTTTCATTACCTGTGTTTAGTGAATGATTAAAACAAATAAACAGATCAACCTACAAAGCACTTAAGTAACATTTTTATGAGTGGTTTAGAAATGTCCAGTATGCATCTACTGCACAGAGATTCAAACTCATGGTGTTTAGTGCAGACAGAACACCTTATTATATGAAGGTAATTTAGGTGGGAAAGGTATACAGAACAGGCTATATAGCATTCTGAGGATCTTATCTGTATTTCTGTTTCTGAAAGCTTTAATTTATAAATAAATAAACTGTGGGTAAATGGGCTTGGATCTCCTTCCTGCAATAAAGAAATACACTGAATATCTGATTACTTGGTGGAAAGGCAAATTTAGCTGACAGGAACTTACTTTAGCATATAGCATTACATCTACAATCCTGAAATATCCATGTTTTATAATATTCAATCATCTTATGCCAATTACCCCATTTTAAATGTCATTTCCAGAAAGCAGAGCAGGTTAAATGATTAAATGAATCCCTTCATGCCCGCATGTGTAAATACTGTTATCAGAGCACATAAGATTTTCTATAATATTATGAGTACTATCCTGAGGTAATGTCTCTTGGAAAATAAATATCTGCTACCAGCAGGCCACTTTTCTTAAATTAGTACACAAATTTTCAAACCTGTGTTTTCAGGTATACTATCGGATGTGACCTCACTCCTTGTTATTTTATGCTATATCTGTGTTCTTTCTTGGAAGATAACCTGTTCCCCAAAGGATATCAAACAATTTCCTGAATAAAAACAACACAACAGTCAGTTTTTTTTCACAGCAAGAACATTTTTAAATTTCTGAAGCATTAAATATTCACATATTTTAAACTTTATATATATATATAAATAAAATTCCATATATTTTAAGAATATTAACTGCTCTTACATATAACTTTTTAACAATCCCTGCATTTCCCCACATTAACAAGATAAAACAAACAAAAATTGTGGCTAATCCCAGACCTGTCCCACATATACACACACCCCCAAAACATGGAGACATGGCACAGCCCATTCCATAGTGAATATTTATACTATGTAATATTTACAATCAGACCTTTACAGCATCATTCAGTAAGTGCAGGTTCCTACTAGGGTTCATGCTGGATCAATGCAATGGGAAGACATTGTGGGACTTCAAAGTGACTCAAGTAGACAAAACATATTGTTATGTCTCCACTAACTGGTCTCTCCCTCCAAGTTCTTGCCTCTCATCGTGAAGCCTCCTTTACACATAGCACACAATGCATAATGGGGAAAAAAAGATAAAGAGGTGCAATGATAATAATTAGGATATTAGTATCCATGATATCATGCAGCTGCCAGTTCAATTCAGAGATGATAACTTCAACAGATGACAGTGGTTGGTTCATAAATATGACTGGATTGACTATAGTTAGCCACACCTCAGGCAAAACCTGACTTTTTTTCTGATATAGTGTAATCAGAAAAATGCAATATTATATATATATATATATATATATATATATATATATATATATATATATATATATATATATATATATATATATATATACATACACATACATATATATATATATATATATATATATACATACATATATATATAGATACATACATATATACACACACATATATATAAAAGAGCCCAAAACAACTATAAATATTGAACATGACATGCAAACCAGACTTAATAAAACTGGCATCATTCCATGCCAGTTTGGTTACAAAAGCTACAGGTCAAGTTTCTCAAGAAATATGACAGAATTATGACTCAAAAAGTAATTAATGGGTAAGAACTGGAAACCACAGATGGAACTGGAGACGATATACAAGACTACAAAACAACATACTGCCTTAACACTAAGGAGGAATGTGTATCACATGGCACCATCCAGCAGCAGGTGGAAAGCTGTATGCTTCAATACCTGAACTGGTAGTTGAGGAGTTTGGGCAGAAGGAGACTGGTGGAGAGCTATGTCATACAAGGGGCTGGGATGGTGAGAGCAAGGTAGCAGAGAGAGACTCGGACAGAACATTGGGTAGGAAAAAATCACGTCAAGGAGAAAGCAGCATTGGGGCATACAGGAATTCTGCAGTCTTCAATAAAATCTCTATATGGTATCTTCATAAATGTATAAATTGTTCATTTTAAGTTGTCAATGAAGAAAATATCATTGCATTGCAAATTGAAAAAAAAAACAACAGAGTGAAAAAAATTCAACCTCACAACGTGCTGCGCACACTGTTTAATAACTGACCACTGAAATGAATAAATTGATGTGCAAAAAATCACAAAACTTCATCAAACATTTTGTCCAAAAAAAAACAAAAAAAAAAACTGAGCGGCCTAATTATCATCATAATAGGATGAAAAAAATAAAACATACAGAATAGCGCTAGAAATAGAATAATCAATAATAATTATAAATATTTCACACAGCAACCACACGTTGTCAAGCAGCCATATACAGTCAATATTCTGAAGAATTAATTATATTTATATTATTTATATGTATAACTTTATATATACCATTGTTCAGCATAAGAAGAATAATTTCTTTTCTCAATAATAATAATCAATAACACTGTTGGCAGAAAATAGGCTCTTTTTTTTTCCAGAATTAAAACAACACCTGTCCTCTTTGCTGAGCTCTGGATTTGCCAGCATCTAATCCTTCCAACTCTGGTCCATTGGTTGGATGCTTGGCTACTGAGAGAGTCTCACTAATCTTTATAGCATAACGTAGACTGTCCTTAGGGTTCTACAGGAGCATCAGGACTCAAGCGTTAATAAAGGATTAGAGGCAAGCGATCCATGCCTAATTTAGCTGCGTTGCAATTAACTCACCTACTCACTGAGCAATCTTTGGGCAGTTCTTCTTTTACCCCTGCATTTGTTTCGAGTAGTAATTGAGTAACAAGTTTTCTGCTGTGAAGTCTGACTTTTCTGGGAATTCAGAGACATGAAACGTAACCCAGCTCTACCTTTAGAATGTTTAGATTTGATGTTTTGCCACCTTTGGTCAACAGAGCTAATTTCTTCTCACTTTTTTCACTTATAATTGACTGAAACTGAATTTTGTTGTAAGCTTAGCAAAAGATGAGAAGAAAAACAAAAATTTATGCAAGCAGCTAAAATTTTATAATGTTTTGGAAGGAAAACAGAAATATTCACACCTAATTCTTATGGTTTTTAGTAAATAAGTCGTAAAGTTGTAGGTGTGAGCCACTTGGCATGCTTTTATAACCCTGCAGTAATTTCTGTTGCCCATTTTTAATATAGAGTTGGTCTTCACAGTCCTGTTTTTGTGGTATTTCACATTCTAAACTTTGAATCCCTTCCTCACTTACTACATACAAGTCAAGGTACTTGCTGATTCAGGGTCACAGCTCCAGGATAGCAGTTTCATAACTTCCCTAAAGTCAGCATGGACGTCAGAGCTGTTAACTTGCCTGGCCTATCCTTCACCTGCTCCAGTTTTAACCATGCCAGTTAGTAGTGAGTTACAATTGCAACGTGGGTGTCCAGAACAAGTGTAAACTCGCAGCAGCAAATTAAACTGAAAAAAAAAACTAAACTATTTTCTAATTTATTTTTTAAAAAATCTATGAAATTCTTCTCTCTGTTGTAGGAATCCATCACATGTTCCTTCATTTTCATGTGTCCCCAGTGCCTCCTGGTAATTCTGCAGGGCTGAAGCAACACTTTTTATCTCTCATGTGGTGAAGTACATGCTGGGTATACTGAACAATATGAAAAACCACACTTTTTTGGCAACCTGTCTTTAACTGGGGTTGGGAAAGCCAGGTCCATTTTCTATCTGAAGAACTACTCAGTGATATTAATTTGTCTGTCACTCAGTCTAGAGATGATTGTCTCCTTTTCTTAGTGTCTATGAGATTGTCACATGGTGAATCCTACCAGGCTTACTTGGATGCCACAACTGCCAACCTGTATGAGGCAATGGGTAAATGCTGCAAGACCCTTCACTGCTCATGGACGCCTGTACTTTAAAACCTATACAGCTTTGTTAAGAAACTTTCTGAATGCATGGCCTGTTCCTTTTATGTTATTTGGGTTCCAGTGCATTTCTTTTATGTGTAATTCCAGCCTGGGTGTATCCTTATTTGTTTGTCTACTTCATGTTATAGCTTGTGTTCTTATCTTTTTGTTTCAAGCTCTAACATGCCCCGTTTCTTGTTATTTACTATTTGTGTCTCCAGGTTTTACTTTCTGCCCTAGTGCCTCCCCTCTTATTTGAGATTGTCTTTTTTAGGTTCATGCTCTAGGCTATCTAATAAATGTGTTGTTGTGTCTCTTATCTTTCTGTCTGTTACAGTCAGTGCGTATTTTAGCTTTATACAACTACTTGGGGCATTGTTATACCTGTCTATGTCCTACAAGTCCAATTGTTTCTAGAAGCATCTTTTAATTACCTCAGTCTGTTTTGTATCTCGTCCACTGCACTTTGGATTCACTCTGTATAAACTCTACAACATTTTCTTTACTCCTCTACATATGAATCACAACAGAACAGCTCGGAACAGGCACATTTTCAAAGTGTCAGTTTGGCTGTTTTGGGATTCTAGGCGAACATAAGACAGTTTTGCAAGAATCTGAGAGTTGGCCAGTTCTTATACACTTGGAAGTGTGTGCCTTGGTTTTGAAAATTTTTTCCATGTGCACAGTGCAAATTAAACAAAATTTCTGGACGATTAAAACACTTAAGCCCTTTATTACGAAGTAAAATTCTTCTTTCTATGTGCTAAAAAAGATTTAATTTGCCCCGTGCACATATATGAGCCCCTTTATTGTCTGGAAGAAGCATGAGCCTACATTTGACAAGTTTGTTCAGCATCCAGGGACACTTGCATACACCCAGTCAAACTCTTCCTTTTACCAAAATGAAATGTTATCATTATAACTAAAATAAGAACGGCTAATTCTACCAGTCTGCTTCACTTTCTCACGACCCTTTGCACATTTTTCCTTGGTTAATTTTCATCTTACTGCTTACATGCTAATATTCTGTTTTAATTTATCATGCCTGACAATGCATCATTGTCTTCACAAATCAGCTTGACTATTTTCTGGAGTTCTTGATAAAAAGATGATTATGACCTCTCCATCCACTCCAGGTCCACTTGTCTCGGGTGTCAAGTGGTCAGCAAGAGCATCTTCTTTGTAGGTCTGGCAAAGGTTTCCTTGAGTGCTTGAAAAGCTGGAGGATTCTTAATTTGGCGTACAAATGGCAGACAAATTTGGCACATTTACGTCCCAGGGACACACACTGGCATGTCGTCCAAGACAGTCTTGGTGATCCCAAATGGATGCAGTCACTGTGTCTGGTGTCATGCTTTTATCGTTGATGCCCTGCAATAGTTTTTGTTTGCACATGGGTTCATATCAAAGGCAGGAGACAGGTGCTGACCTTCCAACTGGGGAGATGGATGAAGACTGTGTTTAACAGCAGCTCCACACTTTCATGATTACCTTCCTTCTCTCTCGCACTCTTCTGCGCACTCTCCCTCTCCCGACCCCCCTCCTTCTCACACCACGGTACTGATGCGGTTGATGGGTTTGGATTTGCCGCTGCCCCCAGTACCCGCCCCTCCCTGGCCCCCCTGCGGCGCGGCCTGCTGCGACTGGCCAGCGTGCTGGGGTGGCAAGGGCGACAGCGGGGTGAGGGGGGTAAGGGGGGAAGTGGGCGGGGGCAGCGGCGAATGGGGGGGGGGCGGTGGGATGGAGGACAGTGGAGGGTACTGGGGCACGTATTGGTGAGAATGCCCTGGATGGGTGGCATGACCTGAATGTTGTATTTGCTGGGCATGGCGGGAATGGTGAGAGGCAGTGGAGGTGGTTCCAGTAGCAAAAACAAAGTGTTGCTGCTGGGGTTTAGGGCGCTGAATAGCATGTTGGGAATGCAGGGTCTGCTGGACTGGGTATGGAGAGTACTGAGGAAGTGGTGAATGCGGAGGAGGGAGGGGTGAGTGAGGAGGCATAGGAGGAAGAGGTGAAGCCATATTAGGAATATTTCCGAGATTAGAAATGTTGGCAATAGTGGACAAATTGGATAGATTAGCATAGCGTCCATGCAACGTGTGCTGAGAAAGCTGGGAAAGCTGGGACATTTGTTGCTGGGCATGCTGGGAGGCAGACTGGGGACCTCTCTTGGGAAGAGATCCCCTTTGAATGGTGTGATGAGGTGGAGGTGGGGCCTGTCCAGGTGGTGGGGCTGGGGGCACCATCTGGACAGTCTGCATATGGTACCTGTGGTGATGATGATATGGAGGTGGTGGTTGACTTGAGGACATTGGCTGTGCACTGTGGCAGTACTGAGCATGTAGAGCCTGTATTTTTGACTGGCCACCTTCAGACTGACTCAGGGAGGATGGGCTATGTGGAGGAGGACCTCCAGTGGTTGGAGGAGGCACAGGAGCTGGATAGTGTGGTCCTGGTGGAATGATTGGACCAGGCTTAGAGCGCTTGTTTCCGAAAAGGGAGCCCAGGAAAGAGCCTGAGCTGCTGTTAGTGACTCCACCTCCACCAAGTGGGGCGGACCCTCCTCCTGCCATGACTTGCCTGTGCAGTCTGTAGTCATCTGTGGCATAACATCCTGGAGACCCCATTGGGAGACGTTGATGTGGCCGGGGACTGCTAATAATGGAGCCCTAGACAGAAAGACAGAGAGAGAGACTCATTATACAACTTTGACTTGCATGCTAATTTGACTCAGTTGCTAATTGGTTTGCTCCAAAAAGGACCATTAGCCATATGCACTATTGTGAGAAATGACACCTTAACCCCTCATTTTTTGAATTCTTTCCAAAATACCTATCTACTGTAGTACCAGCCTGATGTTTTTGACTTCTACCACCATGATTTAGACCTGTTGACAATGGTATAATATACCAGAGCCTCTAAAAGTAAAACTGTCCTTGTCTGAGGACCTTTTGAGTTGTTGAAATTGTTATACTGTAAGCACAAAATCTGGATAAAACTAATGGCTTTAGCCATCCCAGCCAACCTTGATTTGCTAGATGTGAAATGCATCCTATTGTGAACTAAATTAAACATTACTAGTCCATGAGTGGCAACACTGTAATGTAGTTAATGAGCAAATGCCACATTAACATGGGCTCTTGGATTTGCCATTCCAAAAGGTTCAAGTTATCAAAATAGTATATTCCTTAGAAAATCCCATGTAAAATCATGCAGACTATATAATCAGTTGTATTGCTCTTACCTTGGAAAAAATGAAAATTTGCCACTTCCAAGGACTTTGTGGCAGCACGGCATGGTCTTGACATTAATGATATCAAAAACATTTTACATTATAGAACCACTTTATGACAAACACCAAGCCAGGATGCTTTACAAGTACAGAGCTGTAATTCAACTGTTCACAAACACTTTTATTTAACAACTGGAGCACAGTCATCAGTAATTGAGATTAAACCAACATTATTGTGCTGTGCAATCAAATGCCTTAGCCAGACCATTTTATTAAACCTGCTTTCCTTATTTGGATAACAGGATACAGACCACAGTCTGCTGCTGGGTTTGTGTATGTAGAGTACAAAAAAAAAACAAGTTCTTTTTTATTATGCACTTGGCATTAACAAATAAACTAATCATACTTTGTGAACTGTGTTAGGAAGGTAAAACTAATACAAACATGCAAATTCATCTGATCACAGGTTTGATGTACTACTCCAAAACAGAAGAGAGTAATTCAACTCTTTTAGGGCGGATGTCGACTTTTGCCAGGGTTGAGGGCTCATGTTGACAAAAGTCGACATCCAGGGATAGAGGGCGATAATCAGCTGCAAACGGTGACAAAACTCACTGTTACGTTAAAGGTAGGCCCTCTTTGATTGGAGGAATGTTAGACTCATTGACTCAGCATCTAATCCCTACGTGTGCGTGAGTTACAAAACGTAAACAAAGGTAAGATGGCCTTCACAAAATACTCAGCAGACGATGTTTTGCGCATTATCACTGAGTCGGACTCTGCACCACAACTGCATCAGATTTCTGAAAGAAGGTGGCCGACGGCTTGCTGACAGAGTATGTTGCGGTACATTTGGCAAAGCGAGGAAGGCCATGGCAAGGAGCAGTGCAAGATAGGTTGACTGAGTGCCACTTTCCTGCAACTTACGAGGACAAAAAGTACAAACCTGACTGTGTTGCATGCAGCAACAGACCATTGAAAAGGAGGCACCAGGGCAACTCATATTGTAAACAGTGCAATGTGGCAATGCATGCAATTGGCTGCTTTGACCGTATCATACTTTGAAGGATTTTGCTGTGTAACATGTATGTGAAATCACATAGTATGCAGGCTCATACAACATGCAAGACAGTGGCCTTTGTCAAAAATAAATATTTTTTGTTGATTGATGTGTTAAACCATTGCTTTGTGTTCTTTTTAGAAAAAAGCAAGTTTTTGGAAAAATATTCAGCCCTAAAAGAGTTAATCTTTGAACCTCCCGGGAGCCTGAATGGCTACGTCTCAGCTACATTTCTTATAGTATACTTGAAGAAACATTTTAAGTGTCAAGATGGATTTTAGGTCATGAGAGTAGGTAATTTTTCTTCCTTCAATTCCATGCACCATCATGCTTCTTATTTTCAAGCCATTTATTCTGGCCAAACTGAAGCAGGGATTTATATCAGTAACATTCACAGTAAAACTTAAACCTAACGTAGCAGTAGCTCAGGTTCTGCAAAAAGTCTTAACTATGGTATGTATATGTTATATAATTATTGTAGTATTCTATGCCATGTTTGTAATATAAAAGTGTTAAATATATCTTTTCTGAAAGAACTGATATAGATGCCCAGAAGGGACTCTAAATTCTGTTTTTATTCTTTGTGACTTTTGTCGTATCAATGGCTAAGACCAGCAGGAGGCAGTAGAATACTGAGTCCCCCTTAATTTTTTCATCAAACGATCCCTGTTATATGCTTTCAATACAGATGGTCAAGGAAGATGAAAAGGGAGCGAAAGTTGGTATGTAGAAGTACAGAACTGAATCAGTCATCTCAAGAGAGAAGACAGGAAAATAATTGCATGTAGTGTTATTCTTGTGGTGTACATGAAATATGATTTTGACCATTAAAAATGAATTATGCCAAGCAATATTCTTATACATGGCAGTGCAAGAATAAAGACCTTTACATTATTAGTAATTGTACATCTAGCTCCATTCATCAAAGACTATGTCATATTCTGTACAGGATGGGGTTGGCTGGGCTTTGTTCAGAACTACATCCTCTCAGTCGATTATATTAAGTATATGCAAAACTTAACATCTAAGGTTCACTCCCATATTATTAACTGTCCGTCCTCAGATGCATGAAACCACTTAGGCATTTGTTACTTCTTTAGAAAGCACTTGAATGTCTGGCATCACTTCACAGTGTCATGCTAGAGCAGTGTTTACTGTAGCTGCTGCTGTCTGAACAGATCTAGAGCCACAGGTTCCAGTATCGACCTGTGCATGGTCTGTGAGGAGTCTGCACATTCTCCTTATGTGCATATGATTTTTTTTCTGGCTTATGAGCTTCCTCCTACTTGCCAAATGTGCAGGTTACATTGACCGTGTTTTAATTGCCCCAGTCTAAGTGATTCTGGATGAATGCACATACTATATAAGTATAACATTTATTTTGCTCATAAAATGAACTGGTAGTTTACCCCACGTTATCTGATTGAAACTGTTCAGACTTACTGTCCAGTATGCAGATAGTATACTTTTGGTTGTGCCTAAGCATACTGTACATATACAGTGCATCCGGAAAGTATTCACAGCGCATCACTTTTTCCACATTTTGTTATGTTAGCCTTATTCCTAAATGGATTAAATTCATTTTTTTCCTCAGAATTCTACACATAACACCCCATAATGACAACGTGAAAAAGGTTTACATGAGGTTTTTGCAAATTTATTAAAAATAAAAAAACTGAGAAATCACATGTATATAAGTATTCACAGCCTTTGCCATGAAGCTCAAAATTGAGCTCAGGTGCATCTAGATGATCATCCTTGAGATGTTTCTGCAGCTTAATTGGAGTCCACCTGTGGTAAATTCAGTTGACTGGACATGATTTGGAAAGGCACACACCTGTCTATATAAGGTCCCACAGTTGGCAGTTCATGTCAGAGCACAAACCAAGCATGAAGTCAAAGGAATTGTCTGTAGACCTCCGAGACAGGATTGTCTCGAGGCACAAATCTGGGGAAGGTTACAGAAAAATTTCTGCTGCTTTGAAGGTCCCAATGAGCACAGTGGCCTCCATCATCCATGAGTGGAAGAACTTTGAAACCACCAGGACTCTTCCTAGAGCTGGCCGGCCATTTAAACTGAGCGATTGGGGGAGAAGGGCCTTAGTCAGGGAGGTGACCAAGAACCTGATGGTCACTCTGTCAGAGCTCCAGAGGTCCTCTGTGGAGAGAGGAGAACCTTCCAGAAGGACAACCATCTCTGCAGCAATCCACCAATCAGGCCTGTATGGTACAGTGGCCAGACGGAAGCCACTCCTTAGTAAAAGGCACATGGCAGCCCGCCTGGAGTTTGCCAAAAGGCACCTGAAGGACTCTCAGACCATGAGAAAGAAAATTCTGAGCTCTTTGGTGTGAATGCCAGGCGTCACATTTGGAGGAAACCAGGCACCGCTCATCACCAGGCTAATACCATCCCTACAGTGAAGTATGGTGGTGGTAGCATCATGCTGTGGGGATGTTTTTCAGCGGCAGAGACTGGGAGACTAGTCAGGATAAAGGGAAAGATGACTGCAGCAATGTACAGAGACATCCTGGATGAAAACCTGCTCCAGAGTGCTCTTGACCTCAGACTGGGGCGACGGTTCATCATTCAGCAGGACAACAACCCTAAGCACACAGCCAAGATATCAAAGGAGAGGCTTCAGGACAACTCTGTGAATGTCCTTGAGTGGCCCAGCCAGAGCCCAGACTTGAATCCGATTGAACATCTCTGGAGAGATCTTAAAATGGCTGTGCACAGACGCTTCCCATCCAACCTGATGGAGCTTGAGAGGTGCTACAAAGAGGAATGGGCGAAACTGGCCAAGGATAGGTGTGCCAAGCTTGTGGCATCATATTCAACAAGACTTGAGGCTGTAATTGCTGCCAAAGGTGCATCGACAAAGTATTGAGCAAAGGCTGTGAATACTTATGTACATGAGATATCTCAGTTTTTTTATTTTTAATAAATTTGCAAAATCCTCATGTAAACCTTTTTCACGCTGTCATTATGGGGTGTTGTGTGTAGAATTCTGAGGAAAAAAATGAATTTAATCCATTTAGGAATAAGGCTGTAACATAACAAAAGGTGGAAAAAGTGATGCGCTGTCAATACTTTCCGGATGCACTGTATCAAAGAAATTACACCAGTTTATAAGAATAATGTAACATATAGTTAATATTATATATAATACTGTATTATATACAATATAAAATATGACATAAAAATAATATATATATTTATTTATAATAATAAAATAATATGTATAAAGGTCAATGTATGTCTGCTTTTAAACTACTATTTTTTCCCACAATATTGTTGAAAGGCCCCATTAAAAATTTATTTTTTTGGCAGCAAAGTTTTTTTTTGAATGAAGTATATTATGGAATACAATACACACAAAAAAATAAAATAGGATGGGAATCCAAAAATTCCTAACAACCACATCCACAGTTGACTTCTTCAGCTCATTGCATAAAAATATGAATGTAGATATGCAGGTAGGACTTCATGCATACAAGCACTGTACATATGGCATGTACTGTAGTTTCTCTTCTCATACTGAAGAGCAGAATTAGTCTTTACATTAATTCTGGGATGGTGGGCACAAAAGAAAGATCCACAACAGCGACAAGACAGGAAGGGCATGCTTGACATGCAAGAAAATCACATAAGCAGATTTCATGCAGAAATAATTACTAATGGTAGTCTATTTGTAGTGTCAGCTGGCTTAATCCATCGACCCAGTCCAATACTGTATGTCTAAAAACTGAACTCTCATTATGGATCCATTCCTATGACTAACTACTCAAGTCAATCTGTCTCCAGTGCCAACATGTGTCTACCTTTACTTTGTATGATTACCTGAAATCCAACAATTTTATATGGCATTCATTTTTAACTGCAAGTCTTGCCTGTCTTGACCAATTTATGGTTATGTGCCCCTAGTTTATGTTAAGAATTACTGTATCTATGATGAATGTCTTTATAATATTACATTTTATTAGTTGTGTTCAGTCACAGAGTAAGTTAGATATATTATTAGAAACTGACATATATATATTTTTGACCACTTTATGTATCTACAATCACAAGAAGGGTTGTAACCACCTTAATATCTTTTGGCCTACTTGCAGTATTTTTCTACTGATTAAAGTATAAGTCTCTCTTATCCTAGCATCTATCTCCATAGGATGCATAATTAACTCTAGTAGTTTTCTGTTAGTGTATATTTCTGAAATTACTAGACATTTGTATGGCTAACTAGCAGTTTAGATAGCCGTATTATGTGTGTACTCTCTTTCTGACCTTAGCACCTTTCTGTCTGCCAACAATATAAGCAAGTTTAGTCCATGTCCATTTGCTTCAATGTATGTCAATGTGGCCCACAACAGTTTTGCAGAAAATTTAAATCTGCCTCATTTAGATTTACTTCTCATTAGAACATATCTGCCTAATTCAATGTACAAAACCCTTTCCTTTTCTGCCCTGGCTATTTATAGTATATACCACTTGTAACTCCCTAGTCTGTTAAATAATTCTAAATATTCTTTAAACACACTATTTACATTTATTTGGACCCCAGCTCCTGTTGCTGTTTAATTAAGCCAAACACATTTGACAAAATAAAAATAAGAAAGTAATGTAAAACACACCTGGGCCTTAAACTATGAAAAACTCAAAACAACATCAATCTCAACAACACAGAAACTGCATGCGAAGGTAAAGATGGGGTTGATAACTTGGGAGCTACTAAGCACCACTTACTTCAATTGTGCTGTCCAAAGATCCAACACTGTTCCTGCGGCCACGTTTCCCTGCATCCAATCAGGGAAAGCAACATTAAAGATGTATGTCTAACCTGGCCAATGACAGGACCTCTAAATAAGCAAAATACTCAAATACCCAGGCACAAAGCTGACAGTGACATGTCCAAAATAATAGTATACCAAGATACTATGGATTATCTTTAAACAGTTGAAAACCTGCTATAGCATCCAAGTAGTAAGTATTGTAAGGAAGAAAAAACAAGTACATATTTGTGCAAAGGAAAGAAATGCAAAATACAAATATTTTCCTAACTAGAAATTAAAATAGGAAATTCTGACCTCAAACAGTGAAAACTTAAAAAAGTGAAAAGGAGTGTGATAGTTTTTATTAATCAGAAACTTTGCCAATATCGTTAGGAATTCTGAATATTTCTTTTAATATGTAGTGTTTAATAAGAAAGACACTGCATTAAGATGTAACAAAAAATGTCTCCTGCATACCTGCGTCTGACAGGTCTCGCAGAGAAGAACTCAACGCTGTCCGCTTGAGTCCTTCTCCTGTTGCATAGCTGTCATCCAGACTGGGGCGGTTCAAAGTTCCATTCACTGTGTCATTTTTTACTCCACCGACCACAGGCCCTGGTCCTGCTAAACTTGCCCGCATGACTCCTTTCTGTTTCTCCAGTTCAGCTGTATTGCAGAGGAAACAGATCAGAAAACCATGCCATTGATAT
This sequence comes from Erpetoichthys calabaricus, assembly GCF_900747795.2. NCBI lineage: Eukaryota > Metazoa > Chordata > Cladistia > Polypteriformes > Polypteridae > Erpetoichthys > Erpetoichthys calabaricus. Next base: position 75,889,760 of record NC_041404.2, read on the forward strand.
ATACATATACACATATATATGTATATATACACATACTGTATACCTGTATACATATATATGTTGTCTTCTATAACAAAGCACCTAAAAAGTTTAAAAAAAATTACTGACACACTCTGACCCCCAAACTTTTCATTGTTCTCATGTATAATTTGTCTGTCTTCCCTGATTTGGATGTAGGTCAAATGTGCATTTACTTGCAAAATCCTGTCTACAGTAAGACACTGAAGTGTCCAGTGTGCTTACATTTCCCGGCAGTCTTTAGTGTTTGCAACTTTCTAGCAGTGCAAATGTGAAAACTCATCTTAATTCTCATTAACGTCCTCTGTGAGAGTGTCATACAAAGAACACGTGTAAAACTGTAAGCACTCTACTCAGTCATGTGACAAGACATGACAAAGTGTAGTACAAAATGCAAATCAGTGTAAAAGGAGCATGATATAAGGTGATTAGTTATAATTAAAACATTAACGCGTCCTACAAAGGTATACCTCTAGCATAAACGCAATCAAGAATTCACCGGTCTAACTTAACTGAGCACATTCTACCAATGAGATAATTGGACATGACAATTTTTGATCTCTCCTGGTTAGAATAGTCAGCTAACACCAGGTATATGGCACAGAGTATTCCCTGACATTTACAAATCTGACCTTTATATAGAAAATGAGAAATAGTTCATCAGGCAACACTGCTTCGGCAGAGAAATATTATTGTAACATTATAATAATCCAAAGAATAGGCTGGAAACGAGGAATAATTTATTGTAGCCAGTTTTTGTTCATAACCATAAATCCTTGGAGTTATGGCCACTGGACATTCTAGACACTCCTGCAAAGTCCAGAATATTGCAAGTTTCAATCAAGTGAATAATTCCTGTAGTATTGATTGGCATAGCCTAACTAAAGGCACAATAAATTAATTTGTCCCATGCCAGAAGTAACCAGGCTGCAAATGATTGAGAACTATGTAGTGCTGAAAGGTTTCCCATTGTAAGAGCCCTAAATGAGTTTGTGTACACTCTACAGTATGTTAACAAAAGAAAAAAGTAAACATTATTAATCTGTATATGATCTAATGCTAATCTGAATACCTTTAATTGTTGCTACAAACTGGCCAGCAGCCATTTATAATTTGTACATTTTGGACAACAGTGTCATTTACTTGCTGAAAGGTGCTGTAATGAATGGCTAGTTCACTGATATGCACTCTGTTACTACAGATAATTACACCGGCATTTGTTTTAAATTACTCAGATTTATAATATCCCAACAGTTACAGGGTTACATAATTGCTTACAACCCCTGACTGCCAACCCCTACACAGTATCTGAGTGCAGAAACAAGCAACCACATATGCCCATTCACTTGAATGTGGAGCAGTGCTGGGCAAACAATAGATAGATAGATAGATAGATAGATAGATAGATAGATAGATAGATAGATAGATAGATAGATAGATAGATAGATAGATAGATAGATAGATAGATAGATAGATAGATAGATAGATAGATAGATAGATAGATAGATAGATAGATAGATAGATAGATAGATAGATAGATACTTTATTAAATTCACAAGACCCGGGGCCATATCCAGCCTATGACACGGGTCCAAGTGACCTGCAAGCTTCTCTTACAAATCTGTAATATTCTGGCCCTTGTGAAGTTTTCGTAAGAAGATGATGCTAGATTTGGCTGTGTGCCTTCCAAAAAACAATTAAATAAACCAGTCTGTAGCACTAAAGTGTGTATGTTTTTAATTATTTGTTTACCTTTGTTTTACATGTGTTTTTGTAAAGAATATGAGTTTACACATTTATGTAGAGTGAAGCACTTATTTGTCTTAGGACTTATAGTCTTGTCTTATAGGACCTGGGGCTATGGTTGGTTATATTATCTTGGACCTTTCCTTACTATCTTGAAAAGGTGTGCTGAATTGGATAAAAGCATTAACTAATTTTGCATTTTCATAAACCACCACCTGACTCAATACTAGACGAACCCTGTTATACTGAAGCAATTCCATTCAAAAGGCAAAAACAGCATGAGGTGCTTTTTGACAAAAAGTGTATAACTGGAACACCACAAATGCTGTGATAAGGACTACAAACAACAATGATGAGAGGAGTAGTAGTAGTGTGCCCTTGTACTGCCAGGCCATCTAAGAGAGAATTCCTTCAGTGTCCTGGTTCTCCCCAAAATATCTTCCCAGCAGGCTGTGATCAGTAGACGCTGAAGCCATCGTAACTGGCTCTTTATTCTGTCATATAAAGTGAGCAAGGTAACTGTTTAACAAACTCATTCAGCAGCCGGTACTCACAATCACTAAACTAAAAACTCCGAAGACTTACACCTACTTCACTATCATTTTTAGCAGCTGCTAAATATGGCAGATCTTTTACTGCCTCTGGCCTTGAGGCCAACTTAACATAGCCATGTCTCTTGGCTGCGTCCTGATGTGGTTTCCATGAAGTTCACAAGTAGGGCAGGAGTTAATATGCACCCCAAACAGGATCTTGTATCCACATTAAATTGATACATCTTGATGGAAAATACGTGAACAGAAGTCTAATTCAAACAATAACTGGTATAGAAAGGCAAGAGTGGCCTAAGGATTCCATTCTTGTACCACCTTTGGTAAGATAACATGGGGTACACTGTCAGAAGCGTCTTCGTAAAGAACACAACACTTGTAGACAGGACTGACAAACTCCAATGACTCCTTAAATATTTTTACTTGTAGTTTTATATACAGAAGCTCTCTTTGAGTAGAACAATCCTTACTTAAAGCAGTTCAGTTCTTCTAATTGGGAAATCTAACAGATTATTTAAAAGTTGCTATGGAAAAATGATATTAATATAAATTAATGCTTTTAAACTATATAATACAGAATATTTGATCATACACATTAGGCAAATTGAGGCTTAAGTATAAGTGATATTTAATATTTTGACTGTCTCAATGATGAACCCTAAAGAAACACTAACTGCTTTAACCTTTATGTCCTAACTAATTATCTGTTTACTGCTTCATTTTTCTGATATGCTAATACCTAACTTTCTCCCTCTGTTTCTTGCATTATGCAGATTTTACACAGTTGCACAAATCAGTGTATAGGATGTACACATAGTGTGTTTACAATTATGCAGAATATCTGTCAAGGTAACAAGCTTCTACTTTAAAATGAGTTCTTCATTTAGAACATGGAACACAAATGTGAAGAATTTTAAGGATAAAGTCTCGCTAAAATATTAGGAAGTTCATCACAGTTCTTGTTATGTTCTTAAATTCAACAGCTTCTTCTACTCTAAGTTGCCCTACAGACAACAGTAAGTGGTTGGGAGCACACAGTGAGCCACAAGCAAGCTGTTGATTCTCACAGTTTTTTTTGCAGGGGTTTCCTTAAGAGTAATTTATCATCATGTTGTTTACCTGTCTGCAAAACAGATCAAGGACTTCCAACCACTACAACTCCAATTATATGACCACCAACATATACTGTATCTATTGACTGTCTCATTTTAAGTTAATAACAAAAATCTTTCTGCTTAAAACACTTTTTATGTAATAATAGTCTGCTTCACTGGCAGTGCACTTACATTCCACTCTGTATTTCTCCATCTCTTGGACTTCAGCAATACTTTCTCGTAGGTCACTTGAAAACCGGGTTCGGTCTTGTTGACTTGGGGCATTAAAGATTATGAGAACTTTCCTCTCCCCACCTGGAATTGCTGATGTCAGTCGGATGCCATAGGGGTAGTCTTAAGAGTAGAAAGTGAGTGTGTTATTTCAGTATGAATCATGAACTAAAATCACGAATAAAGCAAACAGACAAAACAATTCACATCAATTTTGGAAGAAACAAAACGGCTTACATGAGTTTTGGAACAAGTGTACTTGCATCTCCACCAGAGGGAAAGACTGGCGAAAACTGTAAGTTACTGATGTCTTTTTCTTTTGGAAGATCTTTGTTACCTGTGAGAAGACACACAGTTTTTCATACGCTGGTACATAAGATGAATAAAAGTCTTATGTAATCCATTAGAAGCTAGAATATTCTTTGGCATGCTCGACTGCCGAAACATACAGTACCAGTAGCATTTTTTGCTCAGAAGAAGCAGCCATTGGGATGAAAGATATTTTCCAGCAAATGGTACTGAGATTTGAGGCCTCAGCCCACTTTTACTGATATAATTCATCTCTTACCTGCTTATTGCATGACTAGAATGTTTGTCCATTACTAATTAAACAACTCAAAATCTCAATGATTTCATCCCAACAGTGTACGCAGTGAAATCGAGTGTGTAACGATGAACCTTAGCGTAGGGAGCACCTAGTGGATTTATGTCACTGAACTAGAATAAGAAGTTCTATTCATTAGTATAGAGAGTTATATAAGAAATAAAATTCCACTGACACTCTCCTAGCTACAGGGAGATTCACTCGAAAGAGGCCCGAATATTCTGTTGTAACTCCTGTTAGGATGAAGCACTCTGAACCAAAAAAATACGTTATATACCTTGATGTATGTGTAAGTGATTGAATTTCATGCAATGCTGGAAGTGGTTTCCATTTTCTGCCGGACACATTTCGATGCGGTGCTCCATGTTCCTGGAGGTATCGGCAAGTGTCTCGGGGGAATAGCGGTAATTTCACATTGGATGTTTTCCTTCAGATTTTCCACAGTACAAGGCTTGTTCCGATAGACTTTTCCTTTGAGCATACCCCAAAGGAAGAAGTCTGGTGGTGGTCTGGCGACCATGGTGACTAAAGCCCCTTTGAAATTACCCTGTTGTCGAAGAAGGACTCAATTTCTGCCATGCTCCTTGCCGATGTGTGACATGTTGCTCCATCTTGCTGGAAGTAACCTTCCGTTAACTCACGATCATCCAGTTGATTCTGACATCGCTTAAACAAATTGGTGACCCAATAGGTTCGCACCATGAACACGCGCTACTCAATACTGTACACCACCATCCTGATGAGAAGTCGAATGACTGAGTGAAGGGGTATGGGTGTCATGCACCCAGAAGTTGCAAACAGAGGTTAAATGTCGCAATGGCTGTCTGGCACCTACCTCATCGCTCCGACGCAGGGGCATCCCGGCTTGTTCGAAGCTCCATATAGTGAGGAGCACATTGCACGTTGTTTTGTTCAGATGCTTCGTCCTAGCGAGAGTTATTACAGAATATTCAGGGCCTCTTTTGAGTGAATCTCCCTGTATTAAATAGTGTTATAATATATGCTGTATATGGCGCTTGATAACTGATTTGCATCATACTAATAACCATAGAGTTTCTTACTACAAGTAAGTCATTGAAGAGGAAAACTTCCCGCTGGTGTACACCTGTCCTCTGTGGGCGGTTGGGGTCAGGGACCTCATACAGCTGGCAGCAGCACACAAGTCTACGATGAGGCAATGATAATACCTGGGAAAGGAGAAACAAAGGAAGGTAAAAGCTCAGCAATGCAATAGCCCCATTTAAGAAAGAAGATGAATTTTGGAGAAGGTCACTAAGCAGCAAGTATGTAAGAGAAAAATCATACTTTTGCTTGCCTTTGCTTTCATCTCAGTTACCCTCTAGACATTTACCTGTCCATTCTCTTAAATTTGCTTCAAATTCTGCCTTCATTCAATAACATCAGTCAAACTTTATTTTAATTAGCACCAACTTGTTTTACCTCACAACTTTCACTATACACATCTGTTGTTTTCATTTTTGTTCATTTGTTTATGGAAAGACAATTGTTTAAATAAAACTACTAAATACAGTTCAATGTAATATAGTGCTTGTGGCAAGTGAATGAATGCTACAATTGTGAAACCAGACTTTTAAATTAAAAAATATCAAACTTATTCTTTAATATTTCCCTTGCAATCTCCGAAATGTGAATCTCTGTTAACCTGGTGGTACATTACATGATTTCTAGTTGAAGGGGATATCATACTTAACAACAGTGGTTGCTGAAATTTGTCTCCCTGAGGATGTCAGATTACATCTCGCAGGAGATAACAAATTACACAACGCCGCGAAAACTTTTTGGCGCAGTTTCAAATTTTCAAAGTGTTGTGAGTTTGCCATACAGTGCATCCGGAAAGTATTCACAGCGCATCACTTCTTCCACATTTTGTTATGTTACAGCCTTATTCCAAAATGGATTAAATTCATTTTTTTCCTCAGAATTCTACACACAACACCCCATAATGACAACGTGAAAAAAGTTTAATTGAGATTTTTGCAAATTTATTAAAAATAAAAAAACTGAGAAAGCACATGTACATAAGTATTCACAGCCTTTGCCATGAAGCTCAAAATTGAGCTCAGGTGCATCCTGCTTCCCCTGATCATACTTGAGATGTTTCTGCAGCTTAATTGGAGTCCACCTGTGGTAAATTCAGTTGATTGGACATGATTTGGAAAGGCACACACCTGTCTATATAAGGTCCCACTGTTGACAGTTCATGTCAGAGCACAAACCAAGCATGAAGTCAAAGGAATTGTCTGTAGACCTCCGAGACAGGATTGTCTCGAGGCACAAATCTGGGGAAGGTTACAGAAAAATTTCTGCTGCTTTGAAGGTCCCAATGAGCACAGTGGCCTCCATCATCCGTAAGTGGAAGAAGTTCAAAACCACCAGGACTCTTCCTAGAGCTGGCCGGCCATCTAGACTAAACTTCTCGGGGGAGAAGGGCCTTAGTCAGGGAGGTGACCAAGACCCCGATGGTCACTCTGTCAGAGCTCCAGAGGTCACCTGTGGAGAGAGGAGAATCTTCCAGAAGGACAACCATCTCTGCAGCAATCCACCAATCAGGCCTGTATGGTACAGTGGCCAGACAGAAGCCACTCCTTAGTAAAAGGTACATGGCAGCCCGCCTGGAGTTTGCCAAAAGGGACCTGAAGGACTCTCAGACCATGAGAAAGAAAATTCTCTGGTCTGATGAGACAAAGATTGAACTCTTTGGTGTGAATGCCAGGCGTCACGTTTGGAGGAAACCAGGTACCGCTCATCACCAGGCCAATACCATCCCTACAGTGAAGCATGGTGTTGGCAGCATCATGCTGTGGGGATGTTTTTCAGCGGCAGGGACTGGGAGACTAGTCAGGATAAAGGGAAAGATGACTGCAGCAATGTACAGAGACATCCAGGATGAAAACCTGCTCCAGAGCGCTCTTGACCTCAGACTGAGGCGACGGTTCATCTTTCAGCAGGACAACAACCCTAAGCACACAGCCAAGATATCAAAGGAGTGGCTTCAGGACAACTCTGTGAATGTCCTTGAGTGGCCCAGCCAGAGGCCAGACTTGAATCCGATTGAACATCTCTGGAGAGATCTTAAAATGGCTGTGCACTGACGCTACCCATCCAACTTGATGGTGCTTGAGAGGTGCTGCAAAGAGGAATGGGCAAAACTGGCCAAGGATAGGTGTGCCAAGCTTGTGGCATCATATTCAAAAAGACTTGAGGCTGTAATTGCTGCCAAAGGTGCATCAACAAAGTATTGAGCAAAGGCTGTGAATACTTATATAAGTACATGTGATTTCTCAGTTTTTTTATTTTTAATAAATTTGCAAAAACCTCAAGTAAACTTTTTTCATGTTGTCATTATGGGGTGTTGTGTGTAGCATTCTGAGGAAAAACATGAATTTAATCCATTTTGGAATAAGGCTGTAACATAACAAAATGTGGAAAAAGTGATGCGCTGTGAATACTTTCCGGATGCACTGTATGCTGACAGCCAATTAACATGCTGCCGGACACTGTCTATGCCTGTATGAAAGCTGAAAGCTTTCCAGGAATGGTGAATTCAGCTACAGTTTTGGATTGTTCATTTTCTTTTTTCAATTCTGCCATAGTAAGACAAATGCAAGACATCAGACAGATGAGCCTGTCTTCTTATTTATGTGGTCCAAAACACCAGTGATTTTTCTTTCTTTGTGGTCACGTTGTATGCACTGTACTTCCATTTGAGTGCTCATTGATGGTCCAGTCCTGGGCCCACAAAAGTCTTCCCCCAATGACTTAAGACAAATGAGACGTGTTTGAATTTGTCAAATTGAGTAGCAGACCGGACCAATTCACTGGGAATGTCAAACTACACAACTGCCTCAACTGTCTAAAATAACATAAATGAAGTCTGCAACTGAAAAACAGTGAAAAGGTTATGTAGTGTCATGGGTTCTTTATAATATTCCATTGATATTTATTGTGTTTCATTCTCACATCACTACTGTTTCATTCAACATTCTCCAAGATATAAAGAATTTACTCTGAATAAGTCGGGACTTACAGGCTTCTTTCCCACAATGACCCGTTCAACAGCCTGAACCTGTGAGACATGGTCATCGTTTGTCCGTAGCTCCCATTTCTGAATGCGTTGATAGATCCCCACTAGGAGGTCCCTTGGAATGTCCTGCCCATTATCAACGCCTAACGCAGTTATAGAAAAAGAAAAAGTCAATTAAAAATGTGGCAGTGCTTAAAAGGCATAAAAAAAGTCTGGAAGAAAACAATACTCTTTTATTTTTAGTATAAAATCAGGTATCAAATAATCTTTGCCCCCCATGTTACGTTGTGAGTCAAATAAAAGCATAAAACTTTGTAAGACACAAACCAAAGTGGCTGTCTTAGGGAAGACGAAAGGAGTTTAAATATTATCTCTGAAGGCACTCTAACAAAATTAATGTACTTATGAAGGTCTGAAATGGTAAATTTGTATACAAAGAGAGCTGTAAACATTACGCACTTCCTTAACGTCAAAAGCCTACTTCTTACCGGAAAGTTTTTGTGAATATCATTTTCCTTCAACTCCCGAAACTATAACAAAGACAGTGATGGAGATGGAAGTGTGACTTTCTGAGATCAGCAGTTCAAGCTGATGTGGAACATTTACTTATGCTAATTGCAACTTCTCAAAGTTGTTGGCCTGTTTTTTTTTATTGCACAAAAAGCAGCCAACATTAAAGCCAAGAGAAAATAAATCATATTCAAAGTTTTTCTAAAACGTCTAGTTTAATGAATAAAATAATAAACAGCCCAGTGTGGCAGATATGGCAGATTCCAAGATTGTTTGTGAGGCTTTCTTACCTCGCAAGTTCTTGATAAAGTCATCTAGCTTCATTTTTCTTTCTGGCTTCACGCTGGGACTATACATATCCGTGTTGAGCAGAATTATGGCAAATGCCAAAATAAAGATGGTATCTGGATTTTGAAACTGCCGAACCAGTGCTTGGTTGCACACACAATACCTTTGGCTGTAAAGAATAAGAAACAAAAATATTATGAACATATTTATAACAGAAGGCAAACTTCAGCATGACTGCAAAACATGACTCTCAGTTTAATATTCACAACTAAAGTGATTAGCACAATACATGAAAGACTCAATGGTTAATTCTAGGGTTACCCCAGGAGACAGATGAGTGGAGATGAAAACTATATCCATCACCATATGAAAGATTATATAGAAATAAATTAGCTTGGCAAAGAGAAAGATAGAATATGAATTGGCCTTATTTAATTATTTTTCACGGACCTCAAAAAGAACTGCTCAAGTTACATGGGTTTTAGAATTATACTACTGTACGTTCAGCATAGAACATATGAAATTTTAATTTAACAAAGGTGCTATTCTAATTTGGAGGAAATTTTATTTTTAATTGGGAATAGTGACTTTAATAATATTTTCACACAACGCTTTCCAAATGGCCAGTTTGTTATAGCACTTTCAAATGTTCTTTTATACATATAGCTTGTAATTACATCTTGCCTGAAGAAGGGGGCTGAGTTGCCTTGAAAGCTTGCATATTGTAATCTTTTTAGTTAGCCAATTAAATGTGTCATTTTGCTTGACTTCTCACTACATCCATAATGGCTAACACGGTGCAACACACTGGTACTACATACATATAGCTTGTGAAGCATGTCCTCTAGTGTTCACACTTTGTGTACACTGTCTTAAAGCAGCTTAATCCAACTAGATGTTACATTTACATTTACAGTATTTATTTGGCTGATGCCTTTATCCAAAATGACTTACAACATTTGAAATACAATTGGTTACATTTCTTTTTCTTTTTCCAATTGGAGCACAGGCAGGTGTCAGGCTCACACAGTGTCAGTGGCAGGATTTAAACCCACAACCTCAGGGTTTGAAATCCAAGGCCTTATCCTGCCATCCCAGAGATCAATTTGTTAGACACAATGCCATTGTTAGACACAATTAAAACAAATTTAAAGTGAAGTCTTTCATATGCTACGCTATTTAAATGTAACAGACACTACAATCAACAAGTACATTTACACACACAAAACCCAGAGAATGTGATTAACTCAGTTCAGGAAGAAACCTGGTTTCTTAAAAGACCATGTTACATGGGCAAGTATACTTTGAGAGTTTTTCTTTGAAAAATCCTCCAACATCATTAAAATGTACAAAAAAAGAGTTAAATAACATCATCGGCCACTGTGTATTTGAAAACAAGCATGAAGCCTGTAATAATTTTCTTGTGTTTTACAAATACATTTAGACTTCATATGCAGTGAAGTTATAAATAACATGCATCCCCTTTTTACATCCTCAATCTGAACCACTAATGATTCGTGGTAGGAACACTCAACAAACACTGTGTCACCCAATCAAACTGTTTCAACATATTTATAGAAAATAGCTGGATTAAAATTAAACTGACACTTTATTAATATGCTTCAGTTACTGGATTGCATGCGGCACACTTTTTTCAGCTTGGCTGTGTGGTTGAGCCATGCAAAGGAGCGACGTGATGAGCTTTTTGCCTTACCCCCAGTGCTTCTGGAATCACAAAAGCACTAGTATTTTTCCTCCAATAAAATAATTATTGGTTACCTAAAAAAAGTATTAGGTTACTTTTTACTTTAAAAAGTAATCAGACTACGTAACGCACATTACTTTTAATGTGTTACGTCACGACACTACTCCCAAGATTGTGCACTGTACATTCAGCTCATTAACATAAATTTAGTAATGTCTGAAATATTCAGATAGATTATTTGAAACAGGACAAAAAATAATGCAATCTCCCGAGCATATGGCTCAGGAAATTTATGTTGTTGATGCTTCTACATATGGCTGCTGAAAGCATGCATGGGCAAACAGAGCGCAATGATCATGCGCAGACTACAAAATGTTTAACTCGGTTAAGGGTTTACCTTGCCAGATAACCAGGTTAGTCCTGGAGAAATTTACTCCGGTAACCAGAGACCAATCAGGGTTAATTTTGTTGATAAAAACTAAGATGAAAAATACTCGTTAACTAAATTTTGTCTGTGATGAGAATGGAACCAAAACTAAATAAGCATGCGCCTTTAATGACGAAAACTAGCATGAGTGCTTTTAAAATCATTAGCAAAAAATAAACAAAATGAAGATGTTACAGACAACTGGACAATGAGTGATGTGAAGCTCTTTGCACATGTCCAATACACATGACACGGCCCACCAGCAAATAACAAGCTTGAATGCAGTGGTGCAATTTTAAAAACTTTTATGCACGCATGTAACAGGATAACACTAGTTTAGGGCGCTATCTGGAAATCATCACAGCCAGAATCCTGCTCCACTCTACTCTGCTATATCATCCAACATGATCCAACTTTAATTACAACAATACAATTGAAAATAAAACCCAGTGTAAGCCATGTGGAATGAAGCTCATTGGAAAGAACATCACAAACCAGAACAGGTATCTAGAGTCACGCCATCCTGAGATTCATGCCAAGGTATGTAACGTTATCTAGGTGGCGATTTGCCAATACTATTACCTCTGGCTCTTGTTCACCCTGCTAATTCTAATCCATCAGGTGTGTCGGTTTATTTTCGGTGTGCTGTCGCACTGATAGTAAGGTCGGTTCTTTACTCTTACATGACCGCAAATATGCAAATAACTTTAGATGGCAAAATAATATGTGAAAAAAGCGAGTAAAAACTTAATATGAAAAAGGCTTTCAGTGGTGTTGATACAGCACCATATCAACACATGTCGAAAAGAAAAACAGCAGAAGTCATGTCTGACAATGCTGTGTGTTCAAGAATTTTAGCGTGAATAAAAAGCCAGTACACAAACACAAATAGGATTTTGTTATTGCCAGTTTTATCCCTTTACGAACTGCAAAGAAACAGATTCGTACAGCTTGGAAAGTACAATCAGATGCGCTCAGCCTCTGATGTTAACTGTTTAGCATGTAGTTTGTAGATAGTACATGGGCTGGACCGGCATTGCAGCCAGAAGACAGGATGGTTCCTTACCGGACGGGAGGCTCCTGGAAGGCAGACAGGCATCCTGGCCAGGGAAGAGAAAGGGTCCAGACCCGGAAGAGATTGCCAGACTAGATGGATGGACAGCTCACCGGAAGTGGAAGAGGTCACTAGGGACTTTCTATTCCCCCCAGATGCTAGATGGCAGCAACCATTCATAATGGTACCCATTCAGCAGGGAATGCCGGGAGTTGTAGTTTGGCAGCTCAGCCCTGCTGGGGTCCATGCATGCTGTAAGGGGGCGCTGCAGGGATATGCGCTTCTCAAAATACGGGACTTCCATATTACCCAGAAGTACTTTGGGCAATGGCCCTGGCACCAGAAGTGCTCCTGGGTCCTCAATAAAAGGGACCGCACTCCCTTATCCAGGCGAGTCAGAGCTGGAAGAACACAGAGCAACACTCGACTGGAGAAGGCAAGTACGGTGAGAAGAAGAGAGGTATTTTGGAGAGAGAGATAACCTGTGTTTGTGCGCTTTTTGTTACTTTGTGGAAGTGTAATGAATAAGCACTCCTTTATTTGAACCCGGGACTCTTTGTGTGTGAAAATTAAAGGAACACTTTGAAAACACAACAGATCTCAATGGGAAAAAGTCGTGCTGGATATCTCTACTGATATGGAGTGGGTAATGTGTTGGGAACGAAAGGATGCCACATTGTTTGACGGAAATGAAAATTATCAACCTACAGCATGCTGAATTCAAAGACACCCCTAAAATCAAAGTGAAAAAATGATGCAGCAGACTAGTCCATTTTGCAGAAATTTCATTGCAGCAACTCCAAATTGTACTCAGTAGTTTGTATGGCCCCCATGTGCTTGTATGCATGCCTGACAACATCAGGGGGGAGGCATGCTCCTAATGAGACAACGGATGGTGTCCTGGGGGATCTCCTCCCAGATCTGGACCAGGGCATCACTGAGCTCTTGGACAGTCTGAGGTGCAGCCTGATGGTGTTGGATGGACCGAAACATAATGTCCCAGAGGTGTTCTATTGGATTTAGGTCAGGCGAGCGTGGGGGCCAGTCAATGGTATCAATTCCTTCATCCTCCAGGAACTGCCTGCATACTCTCGCCACATGAGGCTGGGCATTGTTGTGTACCAGGAAGAACCCAGGACACATTGCACTGGCACAGGGTCTGACAACGGGTCCAAGGATTTCATCCCAATACCTAATGGCAGTCAAGGTGCTGTTATCTAGCCTGTAGAGGTCTGTGTGTCCCTCCATGGATACGCCTCCCCAGACCATCACTGACCCACCACCAAACCAGTCATGCTGAATGATGTTATAGGCAGCATAACATTCTTCACGGCTTCTCCAGACCCATTCACGTCTGTCGCATGTGCTCAGGGTGAACCTGCTCTCATCTGTGAAAAGCACAGGGCACCAGTGGTGGACCTGCCAATTCTAGTATTCTATGGCAAATGCCAATCGAGCTCCAATGTGCTGGGCATTGAGCACAGTGCCCACTAGAGGACGTCGGGCCCTCAGGCCACCCTCATGAAGTCTGTTTCTGATTATGTGGTCAGATACATTCACACCAGTGGCCTGCTGAAGGTCATTTTGTAGGGCTCTGGCAGTGCTTATCCTGTCCCTTGCCTAAAGGAGCAGATACTGGTCCTGCTGATGGGTTAAGTACCTTCTACGGCCCTGTCCAGCTCTTCTAGAGTAACTGCCTGTCTCCCGGAATCTCCTCCATGCCCTTGAGACTGTGCTGGGAGACACAGCAAACCTTCTGGCAATGGCATGTATTGATGTGCCATCCTGGAGAAGCTGGACTACCTGTGCAAACTCTGTAGGGTCCAGGTATCGCTTCATGCTACTAGTAGTGACACTGACCATAGCCAAATGCAAAACTAGTGAAAGAACAGTCAGAAAAGATGAGGAGAGAAAAATGTCAGTGGCCTCCACCTGTTAAACCATTCCTGTTTTGGGGGTCGTCTCATTGTTGCCCCTCTAATGCACCTGTTGTTAATTTCATGAACACCAAAGCAGCTGAAACTGATTAACAACCCCCTCTGCTACTTAACTGACCAGATCAATATCCCAGAAGTTTCATTGACTTGATGATATACTCTGATTAAAAAGTGTTCCTTTAATTTTTTTGAGCAGTATATATATATATATATATATATATATATATATATATATATATATATATATATATATATATATATATATATATATATACACTGCTCAAAAAAATTAAAGGAACACCTTTCAATCAGAGTATATCATCAAGTCAATGAAACTTTGAAAGACAATGAAACTATATATATATATATATATATATTTTTTTTTTTTGGGTAAAATCTTATAGCAATGTAACTAACGCATGTTGAAGGCCAGAAAACTGTGATGACAGACCACAGCTGCTTTTATCTAACAAGATCTTTGGAGTAAATCCTTTCTATACCTCCTCTTCATTTTATGTTTAACAAACACTACATGTGGTTTGGCTCATTATTGTACAGGTTAATATAATAGTTTAGAAGTACAGTATATTCTGTACATATTCATATGTTAAACAAAATATCCATCCGATTTTGACTGACTAATTTACTTTTACATTTAGTCAACTACAAATGATTTACTTTTTCTCGACTAAAATTGAATTACTTTTTGTCAACTAAAACTAGACTAAAACAAAAAATAATTAAATGACTAAAATTTGACTAACAGTAAAGTGCAATTTAGTCAGAAGACTGAGACTAAAACTAAATCAAAATGTATTGTTAACATTAATAATGAGACCAATAACCCAGTTTCTCTAACTGGAATAAGATTTTCCAAGGCATTTTAGAAAACAAGTTTCGGTGAATAAATGGGTTATTAAAGCACATGTAAGCACAGACAATGTAAGCTTTACTTTCAGCATTGTACTTCTAAATTCACACATCCAAAACAGACTGCAAGATATAGAAACACGATGACTGACCTAAAGGCTTCGATAAGCCTTTCCACTTTCTGAGCTTCACCCTGGACTCGAATTTGAGCCTGGAACTTTCGAAGTGCATCGTCCAGATCCATGCCAGAAAAATCCATCTCATCAACAACACAGCTGGGGATAAAAACACATTTTAAGGAGGTGGGCTCTTTTGTGGGAACACTCTCTGTTAGATTTACCTTTTTCCTTCAGACGGTCAAAGATGGGTATATGTACAAATGCATTTACACTGTTTTACCTACATTTCCAAATATTCTTTGGATATATTTTACTCAGTAGTGATGGAACAGTAATAATTTGTCTCCTCTTCTGACATTTGAAGCTTATATTTAGACAATTCACTTTTGACAAGGTAAGAATTTAGAGCTTTCAAGGTATGGTCTACGTTTGACAATTAGTAGTTGCACTATTAGTGCTATTAGTACAGTGCACAACTACCATCAGGTTGTGGATTGAACTTTGACATTCTAGATGTTTGGACTTGATGACAAGAAGGTAATGAGGTCAAATGGGAATCAAAACATGCAAAATAATAAAATATAAGAACCCAGCAAACATAATAACAAAATCTTATCTCTTAATCACACACAATGAAAAATTTCTGGTACAGTAATATGATGTCTAAGGAAAAATGGCTTTCAAAAGAGCACTAGAAAGTTGCATATGTAAATTGGTAGTAGGATGAAGAATGTTACTTGGAACTGAACACAAGGAAACACCAAGACCTCCTTCATCTCATGCTCAGGATGGCGATCACATAAAATCAGTTGTGGCCATAGTGCTGGAAAAGCAAGTGGACTTGATGAATTTGAATGTTATTCAGCTAGCACCACCATATGCCAGTAATGGGGGCCTACTGGGCAGCAGTATGGTCTATTAAGTAGTCTCTAAAGTAAATATGTTAAAATGGTGGAAAACAGTGGCATAAAAGCACCATCCAATCAGAACAAGGCACTGAGAAGCTCTTTCTGTGGAAAGTAGCGAGTCCAGAATAGCTGATGCAGAGAACTGTTTGAAAAGGTATTGAGGGAAGTGCTTGTTACATACTTTGGGTAAGCTGACCAGTCGTCACATGACTTCTACTGTTTGTAGTTATGCCGCAAAGGTTTAGATGTTTATTATTTTTACCCATATGTGGTCTTTTTTTACAATCACTTATAATTAACTTTTTGTTAATAAAACCTCTCTTTTGATACTATTCTTCCTTGGGTATAATTTGTGTCTGAGGCCAGCTACAGTCTACACACATGTATATAATGTTAATTTAATAAGGGGAAATTACTTGCAACATCAAATGCAAGGTCAAACAATATGTAGGAGGGCTGACCCAACAAAAAAATAGTAATGGGCCTAAAGTAAGAGGATGAAAACTTTTTCAGTGCAGCAAAGAGGTAGAGTTGTATATTTTCTAACAAGGCAATTGTAAGATGAAGACCAATGCTGACACTGAACGAAGCATTTAACATTTCTTACTAAGCTGTCTACCATATACCACCCAAAGTTACTTTCAAACACAACATTGTGAAAAGCAGTGCAGAGTATCATCAGAGGTAATCTTATGACAGACATATTGCTCAGATCACATCATACATATATGAACTTCCCTAATTTATGAATTTGAACAAAACTGTCAAAAAACTGTAGCATATTAAAAACAAACCAATGGTGGGGTTTGTGCTTTGTAATCATATTTATATAGCATTTCTCAAACATTCTGCCAGTGGAATGAAGAAAAACATTTTCTTCAATATACAACAAGTTTTGACTTTGCTATGATAGCAAGTCTGAATAATTTTCCTGATGTGCTCTGGTCATTGACTGCTTATCAATGCAGAGGCTGTGGTCATAACCCAAGTAGTAATGCCCTCAGTTGTAAGCCATGTCTCCTAACTGTTAGATGGAAAGTGGGAATTTTCTTCAGGAGGAAGTTACTGCAGATAAGCTGCTTAAAGGTGAGGGGTCTTAAGGAGGATATTAAATCTTGGAAGTGCAGTGCTAACAGGGTAAACTATATATCAGTGTAGTTTGTGCAACTGAGATTTTAATATTTTTTCCGAACTTAGGAACCAATCCAGAACTATGTAGAGAAGGGAGTAAAATGATGACATCCATCTGACAAGTAGGAGAGGTGGCTAGGTACTGGAAGGAAGAGAGGAGGAAACAGAAAGACGATTAAATGGAAGGTGGGAAGAACGAGGCTAGATGTCACCTGTAATAGAAAGTGTAGTCGACAATTATTTAGTTTCACCGTGCCATTATTTGTTGCAGTTTTACTTATTAAAGGTTTGATTACTCTCCTACTTGACTCTTGCTGTTCAATTTAAGTACAATACTGTATATAACTGAATATCTTTATAACAAGAGAAAGGTCCTTTACCTCTGTGTCTAAATTAGGTTTAAGAAGTGGGGCGAAACCAAT
Source organism: Erpetoichthys calabaricus (assembly GCF_900747795.2). Classification (NCBI taxonomy): domain Eukaryota; kingdom Metazoa; phylum Chordata; class Cladistia; order Polypteriformes; family Polypteridae; genus Erpetoichthys; species Erpetoichthys calabaricus. The sequence continues at coordinate 75,907,417 of NC_041404.2, forward strand.
CCCTCTGACACTATAATCAGTACTTTTTTCATATTAACGGTAGTATGTTTGGTACTCACTCTAGGACATCCTTATTAAACTGCTGTCGGCTGCCAAGGAACTCCCCAATCATTTGCCGGCTAAGTCCCTTCCGTTCCAAAATGAAGCGTGCAATGCCCACAGGAGTGTCCGAAACAAAGCCACGTTCTATTAGATACTGGATTCCCTTTTCTGGCTTTCTGTTGAACAAAGAGAAAAAAATCAGATAGAAAGAAACTATTTAGGAATCATTACGAAGATAGGGATCTTAACTAGGATGGATACTACAGACAAATACGCAGATTCAGTCAAATTCTGGAAAAGATGGGTTCAACAGAAATAAAAACAGGTAAAGTCACACACTAAGAAATGTTTTATGAACAATTTTAGATCTCCCAAAATTATTGTGCCAATAAAAAGACATTCAAAGTGGAATGTGTATTAAAGTGCTCACAAGAGCTACAAGAGACAGACCATTAGTTATTTTGACTCTGCAAAGGACAATAAAACATTAAGAAGGGTTCTACCTCAGTTAGCATTAAGTATAAACTGACACAGTGTGAACTTGTGAGGAGACAACAATGGATAGACAACTGTGGTACAGAGGCATAGGGTTTCAGCATACATTACTTATAGTGATAATCTCCTATCTGTCTACACCACAGTTAGTTTCCAATGAGGAGGTTTGTTTTCCTACTGTAATCTCTTTTAAATACACTATGATCTCTTTTCTTTTGGGGTTTAGGAAGGCCCTCAGCAATATTTATTTGAAAGTCACTGTTATTCTATGGTCTATGTTAGAACCACACTAAAATGAATCTGACTTCGTTCACAGTCCCGCAACATATCCTGTGTGGCCTGCAATAGGCTGGAATTCTACCCAAGGTGAAGTTCTATCCTGTGTCTTTTGCCATTGAGGTTTATTATAGCTACCATCAATATAAGGAGAAGGCTGGCTAGATGGAATCTTAATACATAATTCGCCAACCTCCTCACTCACTCACTCACTCACTCACTCACTCACTCACTCACTCACTCACTCACTCACTCACTCACTCACTCACTCACTCACTCACTCACTCACTCACGTCCGTCCGAAGCCAAATGCGCAGTTGCCTTCTACGCACGTCCGAAGCCAAATGCGCAGTTGCCTTCTGCGCACGTCCGAAGCCAAATGCGCAGTTGCCTTCTGCGCACGTCCGAAGCCAAATGCGCAGTCGCCTTCTGCGCAGCTGCCCAAAAAACCTTACGAGACCGACATCGTGGCAGGCGGCGGATTTACGGCCGCAAAAATTCAAAGAGAAAGGCGACTTCGACTGACATCCAACCTCAATATCGCGGCAGGCGGCGGATTTACAGCCGCAAAAAATTCAAAGAGAAAGGCGACTTCGATTAAAGCTCTAGAGGCCTGAAAGGCGATTTCGACTACAGCTTGAGGCCTAATTACGCATTCTGATTCAATTACGCATTCATTCAATACACCTATATCAGGTTTGTGGTGCTTATACTTATTACTATTCCACTCATACCCGTTTCATCTTATGTTGTCGAAATGGGCTCTTTGTCTAGTATTAATATAAATGACAACATCAACCTTTCTGTGCGTGATTCTAGTTTTAGTTGATTGTTGGCTTGTGTCCAGTGCTGCTAGGCTAGTGTAAAGCAAACTGTGACCCTGAATTGGATTAAGCAGGTTTGAAAATGAATGGATGGATCACTCACACCACAGCTTATTTGCACTTTCCAGGCACTCCACAAGATATCAGGCCCTTTTGTTTTCCGTTTTCCTACATCCCCTAGATGGCCAATGATTGCACTCTGATATATTTTTGTACCTGAGACAATGCCATTGAGAAGTACTCCAGAGTTACAAAATCTTTCCCCCTTAAAAGTTTTACGTTCATATTTTTGACTAGATATGACTGAGCGGAAATTCACATGCTCAAACCAAAATGTTTCATATTCAATTACCAAGAAATGGCTGATTATACAGAAATGTGCAGTAGTTCTATATATACACGTAAACAAAATAGTAACATTAACTCTTCACAGTTCACTATGAGAAAATGGATGACAAATATATGTTTACATAGTATGCTATAACAAAATTAACTATGAAGAAATTCACACAAAATTTCAGTGCAAGTCTGGAGACACATGCTTGGGTGTTATCAGCATTAAATGAAAGGTAAAGAATTTTAAAGATGGAAGCACAGACATGGCCCATCATCCCTGTAGCGGTTGCCTTCCTCTACTTAAAACCACAACAATAAAACAAGAGATTATCACAGAGAACCCATTTAACAAACAGAGAAATTGTCAGATAGTGACTTCCTGCATGGCTGGAATGGTGCTTTGACACAAGTATACTTCTATAAAGGTAGCAAAAAATACACTTTGTGATTACATTTTGTGAGTAATGGAGTTTTCATAAAGTAGCAAACAAAAGTACAGTGATCCCTCGCTATATCGCGCTTCGCCTTTCGCGGCTTCACTCCATCGCGGATTTTATATGTAAGCATATTTAAATATATATCGCGGATTTTTTGCTGGTTCGCGGATTTCTGCGGACAATGGGTCTTTTAATTTCTTGTACATGCTTCCTCAGTTAGTTTGCCCAGTTGATTTCATACAAGGGACGCTATTGGCAGATGGCTGAGAAGCTAGATTGCTTACTTTTCTCTATCTCTCTCTTGCGCTGACTTTCTCTGATCCTGACGTAGGGGGATTGAGCAGGGGGGCTGTTCGCACACCTAGACGATACGGACGCTCGTCTAAAAATGCTGAAAGATTATCTTCACGTTGCTATCTTTTGTGCAGCTGCTTCCTGAAACGACATGCTGCACGGTGCTTCGCATACTTAAAAGCTCGAAGGGCACGTATTGATTTTTGACTGTTTGTTTTAATCTGTCTCTCTCTCTCTCTCTGCTCCTGACAGAGGGGGTGTGTGCTGCCGCCTTCAACAGCTTTGTGCCGCGGTGCTTCGCATACTTAAAAGCCAAACAGCCCTATTGATTTGTTTGCTTTTCTCTATCTATGTGACATTCTGTGCTCCTGACGCGCACTCCTTTGAAGAGGAAGATATGTTTGCATTCTTTTAATTGTGAGACAGAACTGTCATCTCTGTCTTGTCATGGAGCACAGTTTAAACTTTTGAAAAAGAGACAAATGTTTGTTTGCAGTGTTTGAATAACGTTCCTGTCTCTCTACAACCTCCTGTGTTTCTGCGCAAATCTGTGACCCAAGCATGACAATATAAAAATAACCATATAAACATATGGTTTCTACTTCGCGGATTTTCTTATTTCGTGGGTGGCTCTGGAACGCAACCCCAGCGATGGAGGAGGGATTACTGTATATAAATTTGATCTGACATGTAGCAAAATCCAATACATATATTTATTGAATTGTAAAATGAATATTTTTAGAATGATATGTATATGTGAGCAGATATCAGTTTTCAAAACAGTTACATGGATAAATTTTCAGTGAACTTAGGAGAACACACACATTTTTGAGAGGAAAGTGGAGTCCCTGAGAAAAAAACACACAGATACAAAGTCAGCATGCAAACTTCATACAGACAGAACTTAGGCTGGGCACTCTAGAGGTGTAAGGCATGAACGCTAGACAATTCACCAAACGTGTCAGCCATCTGCAAGTACATTAAAAAAAAAAGAAAAATCTGCTGTTTAGATACATATATACGGATGTCTCATATTAATTTTTTAGTGGAGGGGCTTTACTACAATAGGTCTTTCACATTTTATTTATTATATGCTGTCTGGAGATATTTCATTCATTTCTTTGTGGCAGGTCTGCTCCAGGTTTTTTGAAATGATTTTGCAAGTTTCACATTCTGTCACAGATTCTTAATCAGAGTAAAGTTAAGACGTTAACTGGCCAGTCTAGTATATTTGCCTTTTCTACTCAAACCATGCCATTATAAAGTTGGCCGTGTACTTTATATTGTTTTCTTGGGGAAGTGTGAATTTCAGCATCAGCTTACTTTTTTTTTATTATTATTTCCATCTAGATTTCCTCAAAGTATCTGTGTACAATTTGCATGGACAGTTTTCTTTCAATTTGGATCTTTTCCATTATCTACTAAAGAGAAATGTCACTGTACAATGATGCTACCAACACCACCATGATTCATTGCATTTGAGTTGTTTTGGATGCCACATATTACAAGATGAAATACAGGAAACCATTAATTTAAAAAATAACTTGATCAGCAATAAAGGCTGAAAGAAAAATGTTTTCTAGGCTCATATTCTCAATACAAGTTTTTGGTCAAAATGAAAACTCATAAAGAGAGACAGATAGAAATATTGTCCTTGTGCCAATACGTTAGGACAAAGGGGGGAGGGATTGCATAGTCAGATGTCTGCAAGCAAAATAACTGCCCCAGTTGTACCTATTATTCTCCAGGGTGGAATCAGGCTGTGACTAGAGCTGCTGCTGCAGAACAAAGCAGTGCCGTCAGGATAGGCAGTATTAGTCACAATGGCCTCTAATTTTGCCATCATCGTCTTTTCTGCCACTGCCTCCAGTGATTTCAGGTTCAGTCGCTGCAGCTGTAAAATTAATACAGCTCATGTAACATCATGCCTACAGTGAAGATGAGAGGTGGCAATATCGGGCTGTGTGTCAGAAGCAAATTAAGACAGACACAGCAAAGAACATTCTGATACATCACAAAAACCTAATTCAGCATGGAAAAATGGAGGCAGTAGTGAAAACTGCCCTTTCAGTTGTATAGTAATCCCACTACAGGGACAAAGCTATACAGGACAGTAAAATGTGATTGTACCCAAAGTCTAACAACGGAACTCTTAGTATCGGTTTAGCCCTCCTTACTTAGTCGCCACTGGTCATATGCCTTCAAGTAGTAGCATCTGAAATCACCATGGTAAACAGAAACAGATGGTTCTGTAAATGAAAAGATCAAAGACTGATCTGAAATGAATGTGTAGCTGAAATATGGTAAGAATAAACCTGAGGTGCTTAGTCAAAATTACTAAAAAACACTAAACCTGTCAAGAATTGGGGGCACATAGTTAATATCTTAGTCAATAAGTGATCCACCGAAACTAGAAAAACGGAGCAAATCTACAATGTGGAAAATGGGAAAAAATGTCCAAAAAGCATCCTAAGCTAGTAGAATCTTGTTCAAAGAGACTTTAAACCTTTATTGCAGAGCAGGGAGAAGATAGTTCATCATGCATGCTCTGAACATGTTTGCTTTTTTCTTTAGTAAATTTGATTAGATAAAACTAATTTCACTTACATGCTGTCTGAACAAAAATGTGACTGTACCATTTTAATTCAGTAAAATCTAAAAAATATGTTTCGGTCTGAGTTGTTTTGCAATGCAGCAAGGAGGCACTTTGAAGTGCATCTTCATATTTCTATTCCCGTTTAAATGTTCAGCCTGCACTTTTCTTCACACACTAATACATTTTTTATGAAACAGTTTGACAGTTTACATACTAAGTATTAAATGTTTTATGCACTTTTTAACCATAACACAAAGAACTATCAGTATGGATAGAGGAAGGGACAAAGATGATGATGAAGACATAAATGGGTATAGGGACAGAAGATAGCCTTGCACTCACTTGTTGAAAAGGTTGAGCCCAATGCGATATTGTCTTCTCTGCACCACATCATTGTTAAAAGCAGGGGAATCCCAGCTGTGCCGGCTCTCTCTCTGGTATGTCTGCTTGCCTAATGGGGGGAGAGGCTCCCGTAGGCTGTCCCGGGAAGAGGACCCTGAGCTGCAGTTGATGGTCTCGTTGGAGTTGGTGGTGCTGTTAAGAGAATCGTTGTCCCCATCAGAGCAGCAGGGTTCACTGCTGTTCATATTGTTGACATTGCTTAGGGTGCTGCTGCTGTTATTGCCAGGCCCTGAAGAGGAAACACCTGTATCCACAGAGCTAGATGGAGGATCTGGGTACTGGTGCTGATGATGGTGATGATGTGAACGTCCTTGTGTCCTGGTTTGCCCTTGAGGGGCAGAACGGCTAGCTGGACTGTGTTTCAGGGTGCCCTGAGGGGACCCTATTCCTGTGCAGCTGGACTCTTGCTCATACATAAGCTGTCGACTTAGTGACCCCCGATCTGATCGATCACTCATATCCACGGAACTGTCACTGGGTGGCTCTATTGTCAGCAGGGGTAAATGTGCTCCTCGCAAGCGGTAGTCCCGGCATTCCATGCATGGGGTACTGCGCCTACTGTTACTACCACCCCCTTCTGTGTCCCTGCTATCTTCCCTCCCTGCTCCTCCGCCAATCCCCCAGTATTCTGTGTCAGTGCTGCTTGGTGCCCGGTCCAGAGACAAAGGAGATGATGGTATTCCGTCCTCCATATACAGTGTGACATCGCTATAAGATGTGGCAGTGCTGTCCTCATGGTGCTGAACACCTCCCCCTCTGCGGCTACTGCGTGGATTGCTACTGCTCCAGATACTCCCATCCTCTCCAAAGTCCTCCACTCCACCTTCACCGCCACTGCCTCCTTCTCGTGAGTCTGAACGTGAGGGTCTGCAGGTCAGGGCATCGTCAATTGAGTCAGCAAGAGATTTTACCTGTTAAAAGTATTGCCAAATTTTAAGACAGCAGATAGTGGTAATGGAGAAACAACTGTCCACTAACCTACAATTTTCTTTCCTGACATGTGCTCATTTGTCTCCTAGTGTCCAAGGCTCTCCAAGATGTGGGGATCCTCCTTTCTTTCTTCTCTTTGTTCCACCCTTTGTCTACCAGTTATGTTACTGCCCTCCTTCCTATTGTACTCCTCTCAAACTTCAGTCCCATAACCAAATACTTTTTACCCTGCTAATATTATATAAATCATCCTGTCTGACTTTGCACCAGTAGGTGCATCTAGACAAATCCATTCCTATTTCCATTCCTGCTAGGAGGCCACCTTTACTCCACACTCTCTCACCCATCCACCCTGGAATAAAGACACTTACCTGTTTGGAGAAGCTGTCTTCTAAATCAGTGATCTCGTTACGATACTCAGAAGCACCTCCTACTGTGTTGTTGCTGGGGTCCAGCTCTGTGGTGTTGTTGCTATTGGAGGAAGTCTGGTGACTTGAATACTGTTGCCCTTGGCCTTGGATTTGCCCTTGAGTTTGTCCTTGTGCCTGGGCTTGCCCTCGGTTCTCTGCTGCTTCTCTGTCATCAAATGAGTACTGCATGTGCATATTGGAAAGGATGATACGGCGGGACATGCGACTCTCAGAGGCTGAGCTACGCAACCTCTCAAAGTTCTTGTTCATCCGGTATTGACGGAAAGCTGTCTGTATGGTCCGAGCTGCCCTGCGGCTCAGGAAGTAGCCACCGTACTTCCTTTCCAGCATCTCCACCTGCAAAGATTTACAGAGTTGGTAGACACAACAGAGTGCAAGTCAGCTGTTCACTGCTTCCACACAGTGTTGGAGATGAAGGAAAGATAGGGTATATAGAGAGCGGAGCAGGGCTATTAAGTTAGCTCCACTGAATGGAGGATGAGTTTGCAAGTTGGGTGTGCACTTGTTCATTGTATAAGGACATATCTCACTCACCTTCTTATCCTGCAGATCCGTTGAGAGCTCATAGCTGTCTGACAGAGCCTTTGACCTCTTGTTCTCCTCCTCTTCCTGCTTTCGTAGTGCCAGGCTGGCTGGTTGATGACGGCTTCTCTGAGACCAAGCCAAGCTGGCAGGAGGTGGCGGGGGATGATGTGGTGGGGGCACTGGAGGGCTGGTATCGTAGCGCTCACTGCGGTAAGTGGCCTGATTGCATGGGCTGTCCACAAAGCTGCCCGACTCGGTGCTTTGAGGTTCCCCCTCCACACTACAAAAAAGAGAGAGAGAGAGAAAAAAGAGTTCAGATAAGAGTGGATCACACTCTGATTGTAGCACAAAACATTCATGAGATTAGCTGTCAAGTAGCTGAGATGAAGTTTAACTTGTTCCTTCTGTTGAAGTCCATTAGATAAAACCAGAGGTCATGCACTGTAAGAGGCTTGTCATCCATTAAGAGTATTCATCCCATGCTTCAACGAAACATTGAGATCACCTGATTACATAGCCGTTACTCTTAGAGAGCCAATATAAGTGAGGTGGTGTGCTTCTTTCATTCCAGACTTACCATTCCACACAGTACTTTAATTTTTTAAATGCTAGCCTGCAATCACACAATATCACACAGCTATCAGAAAGACTAAAGATCACTGCAGTGAAGACTGTGAACACTGCTGGCATAACTGAAAAGTGGAACTACTCACATCCATCATTGTTGTCAGTTCTAAAAAGGTACTTTTAGAGGGCAAAATAAGGTATGTTTAAAGAACAAAATACCAAAAGCAAAGTCAATAATATGCAAGGATCACAGCAGAAAATAAAAAAGAGCCAAAATATAACCCAGACGTAGAACAAATCAGTCCTAACCATCAGTCAAATTCCTTTCCCTAACTAAATAATTTGTGCAAATCCTCTCAAAGATTTTTGTATTTGGCCTAAAGCTTGGACACAGGACCATATACAGTACATACATTCAGTGTAAATACTGACCAAAGCTGGTCAGTTGCATATCTACAACACTGCAAACAACAATGTAGCCCTGAACTGGAAATGTGAAAGAATGTACGGCACTGAAATAAAACAAATAGTAAGAACATACAAGTAAATAGGATAAAACCAAATAATAGTCTGAAACATACTAATTCATAACAATCTTAAATTATAATTAGTTTCCTAAACCTGGTTACACTTCATATAAATATAGTGCTTTTCACTCGAGCTCTCAGTTACCTGGTAAAGCCCCTATCATTCCACACTTTAGTGGTTGTAATCCACTTCTGCTGATCCTGACACAATTTGATACCTTGCATTCTCAGTAAAGACACCACAGCAGAAACAAACACTAGAAAAAAATCAATGGATACCCAAACATGTCAGTCAGTCAGTCATCGTCCAACCCGCTATATCCTAACACAGGGTCACGGGGGTCTGCTGGAGCCAATCCCAGCCAACACAGGGAGCAAGGCAAGAAACAAACCCTGGACAGGGCGCCAGCCCACCACAGGGCACACACACACCAGGGACAATTTAGGATCGCCAATGCACCTAATCTGCATGTCTTTGGACTGTGGGAGGAAACCGGACTACCCAAAGGAAACCACGCAGACACAGGGAGAACATGCAAACTCCACGCAGGGAGGACCTGGGAAGCGAACCCAGGTCTCCTTACTGTGAGGCAGCAGCACTACCACTGCGCCACCGTGCTGCCCCCAAATATGTTTATTCTTTTATTTTATATGGACCTGTTGCAGGACACACCATCTCAGGTGCCTTAGAAAGCATATAAAACAAAATACAGAGCAAAAAGCAGCCAAAAGCAGCTTGATAACATTTTAATACACAACTGTTATCTGCCAATTTGGAGAAAAATATCTAGGGATATGTGTGGTCCAACACTCAGCAAAAGTGAACTGATGTTTACACAGGAGTGTGTGCTTGGTGTGTGGGTGTGTTTGTGTGTGTGTCCTGCGGTGGGTTGGCACCCTGCCCGGGATTGTTTCCTGCCTTGTGCCCTGTGTTGGCTGGGATTGGCTCCAGAGTTAAAAGTGTTTCACAAAAAATAGAATCACCACGGGGGGAGTTCAGACTCAGTCACAACCAGTGAGAATCCATTTTCTCATTTGTCTACAACATACAGTTTTAGGCACTGGCACTAATACTCCTGGAAATTGGATTGGACTCTTAATATGATGGGGAAAAAGACAGTTGCTGATGAAAATGTTTGTGCAAACAGATGCTGGTTACTGCCTAATGTTAAATTAAAAGACATCTATAGATTCTATCCAAGGGTCAAAGGCAAACTGCCAGTTTTGCTGCGGACATTAAACTATTTGGCAGTTGGTCTCTTATGGTTTATAGCATGTCCAACAACCTTCTGGCATATTTATGTGCAGGAAATGGTTTTTACTTAGTAGTTTAACATTCTTACAACATTGGCACCTTATAGTGTATTACATATTTTTACTTTATTTTCTCTTTCCAAACACAAAGTACTGTGAAAAAATATCCTTAATATTCATTTGAGAAGAACTACGATATACAGGTCTTCACTGAAACTGTTCTCAATCAGCATCTTAAGGATTTTTGTAAACATGACTGTTCTGTTGAAGGCATCTGCTATAATTCACAGAACTGTATTCTACCAGCTGATTTAGGGTAAGTTGCTGCTATGTGCCCGAAGCCATACAGAAAGGTACCAGCAATCCTAAAGTGAATGTCAGTTAGAAAATAGATAGGGATAGATTGGACACATAGGTTGATGTATTTTGCCATTGGGAAAAGCTGTAATAATAACCCATCTAAACAGTGGCCAGTTTTGATGAACCGACACAAGTGTCCTACTGAGCAGCTGCTCACTAGCTGCTATTCTCTTTGGGCTTCCTGCCCACCATCTAATTTGATAACACTCATAATTTGATTCAAGGTAGTAGGCAGCAACAGAAACAAGGCCGGAATCCACCCTATGCTAGTATGTTGTGTTGTCTGGTGCTTCTCATTTCAGGGTCTGAGTGTCACAGAGGTAAACTGGAATTGCCAGCGGTGAACCACTTGTTCTGACTGCACCTGCTCCTTTGATACAATCTGCTGCTTCTTCTTCTTTTGCAATGATTATGGTAATAACGAAATGTGAGCAAGTCTGACCAAAAAAACAAAAAAAGTTCCAGGGATGGTAAAATGTGAGACTTGGTCACGGCTTCACTGGTGAAATCATGTGTTTTATATGTAAGAGGTGCTTGTATTTTACGTGATTTTGTACAAAAAAAACAAACCAACTATTAAAGCAAACCTCAAAAATGAAAAAGCAGATCAAAAATGTCATGATATAATTTAAGAAAAAGGTAGATGGGATTAAATTAGCAGTACAATGATAAAATTAGAACATTAAAAAATGAAGGCATAAAATCAACTTAAACTGAAAGCAAGAAAAAAAGAGCACAGTAGTTAGTCTTGTTGCTTAACAGGAGCAGGGACCTGGGATTTAGTTTCTAGCTCAGTGATCGACTGTGTGGGGTTTTCTTAGTATTCCCTTTTACCCTTTCATTCCAAAGATATGCATGTTGTGTTAATTGGTGATGCTTAATGGGCCTGGGATGAGTGATGGTAGGTACATAGACATTTCATCTACAGTCGACTCCTGAAAGAGGATCCAATTCTCCTGTAAAGGAATAACTATGAACATAAAACAGATGAATGAACAAACAAAATGAATTTCCAAAATGTTCAAGGTTTCAAGAAAAATATGTTGCTAGTTCTGTAACTTTGCTGTTTTACTTTCTTTGCCAAGCAAGAATGATGGAACCACATTTGCTGTATTGAATTGTGTTATTCTCAGAACTATGAGAGCTGCCTTTACGTCTGTCTCCTCACTTCCCAGTATCTGAAATTGTTTATATATATATAATAAAATCCACTGGATATTTTATATCTTCAAGACTTCCACATGTTAAAAAAGAGTTTATCTGATGATATTACTCCTAACTGTATCAATCAATTGGTCTGTATCTGTCTTTCCTGACTGGCATTATTCTGGATCGCCACACTTCACCTTGTGCATTGTTATCCCATATGGTCGATGATTTCTTTGGAATAAGCTCAGCTGGGTTACATGAGCCACTCTGACACCAAGAAAACAATGGTAAACACAAGTCCAGGCCTTGCTCCCAGAGTGTGTCCTGGTATTCTCGTACTAGGAGGTGAGGTTGATAAATGGAAGTGGTTCAATTTATAGTGAATAATTTTTATATTTCTTTTTGTCTGGCCCTTCTCCTTAAAGCAATTTATTATCATCGGTTATTCTACCAGGAGTACCAGATCTCCCATAAAACTGCTTAAAGGCTGATTGAGCCATTAACCATAGGAAAAACTAGTGGACACCATAAGGGAAATGGTCAAGATAAAAAGAAATCTTCTGTATAGTCTTAGCACAACAGTCTCTGGATATGATTGAGATGTCCCAATAGGTCAAGAAGGTGACAACTGTGACAATGACCAAAGCATCAGTTAAAACAAATTATGCTATTTCATTTACAGTAAGTCATTTACTAACTGTTTTAATGAGGTAAAACGACTTGTCATTAAATTTAGAAAACACACAGCTGGTGATCACTTAGGAAAACGCAAGGTAAGGCTGACAATTAAAAATTCAGAGTACTCAACATTTAATTTGGTACATCACAGCTGCCTCATAGCTCCATAGTTGTGGATTTAAATCCTATCCCAGGCACTTGCTGTCTGTACAGTCTCCAGGTGTCTCTATGGCTTTTCTATGCATATTACAGTTACTTACCACATCTCAGACATGCACCAATTAATTTAACTGCTAACTCTAACTAATGCTGTGTTCGTGAAGGTGCCCTGTTGATGGACTGGTGTCCTGTCCAGGGTTGCTTCCTACCATGTCTTGCTCATTAGATAAGATCTTTGCCCAGTGACCCCAAAAATGTATTAATTGGACTTGAAAATAGATGGATGTATGGCCAAAATTTAGATGTTATCTTAGACGTTTATTTAACTTTTAGTTGTATTATTTCTTGATCTGTTTTGTTTAAAAATATTATAAAACTGAAATTGCTCCTTAATATATAGGATACAGAAGAGCAAGTTTGTTCATTTCTATTAATCAAATGTTTCTGTTATAAAACTTTATTCTCAGACTGATCAAATAGTTAGAATGGAATCTTACAGTTACTTAAAAACTTGATAGCAATGATCATAACTAGAACTAAAAAAACTGATTTGGCCAGCACATGACTTGCAACATAAGTACAGTATATGAGGCAAATTTGCCAAAATGTATGCCAGACGCAATACAAGTATACAGTTTGAAAAAATGTAACTTTAATAACTAGGCCTGGGTAAAAATATTGATTTTCTGATTTATTGTTATTTTTTTGTTTAAATGATTTGATATTGATTCTTAAAGTCTCAAGATCGATCTCATGAATCTCTGTCCTGCTGTATTGTCCTCACAGGTGGCGCAGTGGTAGTGCTGCTGCTTTGCAGTAAGGAGACTGTGGAAAATTGTGGGTTCGGTTCCTCCCTGTGTGGATAGCGCTTTGAGTACTGAGAAAAGCGCTATATAAATGTAATAAATTATTATTATTACTATGTATAGATTTTTGGTTGTCTTTGTTTTTGCCATCCGATCCAGTAGATGGCGCTAATGTGCCTGTTAGGGCTTTCTATGTAAAAAGCACTTTACTACTTCACATAAATGGGTGTGTCCTATTTAACGGAAATTAGTGTCTTAGACGCTTAAATCAGATTTGTGGACTTACTATGGATTCAAACAGTGTGTTGGTAAAGAACGACTGGATAAAAGCAAAGCCGCATGTAAGCTGTGCAGCTCAGACATTAATTATTGTTGTAATACAACAAACTTTAGAAATCATCCATCCTGATGTCACCTATAAATGTAATCTCAGTCGTCAAAAAATGAATAAAGTATATGCCATTGCATTGTATTAAAACGAGGAAAACCCGAGTTTGTGTGGACTCTGATGTGGAAATACATATGTTAATTGAATTATGGTAAATTTTTGAATGAGTGCAGTCCTTTGAAAAAAATTTTTTTTTTTTGAAGAACAGTGATATTTTGTTCCACATCTTCTAAATACTGAGGTCAACTGTTCATTACTAATTAAGTATTTCTTAAATGTCATTCCATGCTTATGCATATGTTATAAAATCACTTTGCAGACACCCTTCAAATAAAATGCTACTGAAATTTGTCACATTATATTAATGGTTAAGTAATTTCTAAAAAAGCCACCACTTCAAATATATCAGTGTACTCTAATTCAGTCAAGATAAAATCGGAATAGAATTGAATCAGAACATCAGTGCTGATACCCAACCCTATTAATACTGTAGCTCAAAGCTTGAGCTTTGAATTGAACTCAAAATTCACCAAAGTTTATCATACAAAGTCCAAAATGCATATGCAAATTTTTGAGAACTTCTGTGCAGCAGTTTATAGAGCTACAAAACGAATCAATGTCATCAATAATAATCAATGAGAAAAAAGTTACCAATAAATTTTATTATTGATTTGTTGACTTGTTGTATATTATGTACATTACATTTTGAGGTATTACAGGGATGGAGAATATAAAGCTGCTTTGAAAGTGTTAAGCTTGCTGCATTCTAATTTTTTCCAACGTACACATTATTAAAGAATGAGAGGACTGTGCAAAGAGTGAAACTTTTTCATCTTTTTATAATAGCCTTGCACTTTTGTGAAAACACTGGATTCTACTAAACTCCTGATTAATTGAAAAAATAATCAAAACAATTGAAAAATATGATAGGTGCAACTTTAGTGGTCTTGCTGTTGTTGGTATAGGTAGCAAACAAAAAGAACCTCAAAAGATCAAGACTGAAGAGTTGAATTTCATCTAAAATCTGATCAGCCATTAAGACTAATATTTAGAAATTGTCCATAAAATTTCATAATAATCGGTCTGTTTATTCACAAGTTAGTGTTCAAAAATGTTTACCTCAAGCACACAGACATGCACATATTTCCAAAAATGTTCATAACATTTTTTAGGCATATCAAAACATGTTTTCCATTGAAAACTGGAATGCAATTTTCAGGGTATTTAACCAAGAATAAATAAAACTATATATGGGACAGGGTGGCGCAGTGGTAGCGCTGCTGCCTCGCAGTTAGGAGACCCGGGTTCGCTTCCCGGGTCCTCCCTGCATGGAGTTTGCATGTTCTCCCCGTGTCTGCATGGGTTTCCTCCGGGCGCTCTAGTTTCCTCCCACAGTCCAAAGGTTAGGTGGATTGGCAATTCTAAATTGGCCCTAGTGTGTGCTTGGTGTGTGGGTGTGTTTGTGTGTGTCCTGCGGTGGGTTGGCACCCTGCCTGGGATTGGTTCCTGCCTTGTGCCCTGTGTTGGCTGGGATTGGCTCCAGCAGACCCCCGTGACCCTGTGTTCGGATTCAGCGGGTTGGAAAATGGATGGATGGATGGATGGGATGACAATCAGGTGTGAGTGGGCACCCTGTGTTATTTAAAGAACAGGGATCTATCAAAGTCTGCTCTTCACAACACGTTTGTGGAAGTGTATCATGCAACGAACAAAGGAGACCTCAGAAAAAGAGCTGTTGATGCTCATCAGGCTGGAAAAGGTTACAAAACCATCTCTAAAGAGTTTGGACTCCACCAATCCACAGTCAGACAGATTGTGTACAAATGGAGGAAATTCAAGACCATTGTTACCCTCCCCAGGAGGGGTCGACCAACAAAGATCACTCCAAGAGCAAGGCGTGTAATAGTCAGCGAGGTCACAAAGGACCCCAGGGTAACTTCTAAGCAACTGAAGGCCACTCTCACATTGGCTAATGTTCATGTTCATGAGTCCACCATCAGGAGAACACTGAACAACAATGGTATGCATGGCAGGGTTGTAAGGAGAAAGCCACTGCTCTCCAAAAAAAACATTGCTGCTCGTCTGCAGTTTGCTAAAGATCACATGGACAACCCAGAAGGCTATTGGAAGAATGTTTTGTGGACAGATGAGACCAAAATAGAACTTTTTGGCTTAAATGAAAAGTGTTATGTTTGGAGAAAGGAAAACACTGCATTCCAGCATAAGAACCTTATCCCATCTGTGAAACATGGAGGTGGTAGTAGCATGGTTTGGGCCTGTTTTGCTGCATCTGGGCCAGGATGGCTTGCCTTCATTGATGGAACAATGAATTCTGAATTATATCAGAGAATTCTAAAGGAAAATGTCAGGACATCTGTCGATGAACTGAATCTCAAGAGAAGGTGGGTCATGCAGCAAGACAACGACCCTAAGCACACAAGTCGTTCTACCAAAGAATGGTTAAAGAAGAATAAAGTTAATGTTTTGGAATGGCCAAGTCAAAGTCCTGACCTTAATCGAATCGAAATGTTGTGGAAGGACCTGACGCGAGCAGTTAATGTGAGGAAACCCACCAACATCCCAGAGTTGAAGCTGTTCTGTACGGAGGAATGGGCTAAAATTCCTCCAAGCCGGTGTGCAGGACTGGTCAACAGTTACCGGAAACATTTAGTTGCAGTTATTGTTGCAAAGGGGGGCCACACCAGATACTGAAAGCAAAGGTTCACATACTTTTGCCACTCACAAATATGTAATATTCGATCATTTTCCTTAATAAATAAATGACCAAGTATAATATTTTTGTCTCATTTGTTTAACTGGTTTCTCTTTATCTACTTTTAGGACTTGAGTGAAAATCTGATAATGTTTTAGGTCATATTTATGCAGAAATATAGAAAATTCTAAATGGTTCACTAAATTTTCAAGCACAACTGTGTATGTTTGTATTCAGCATTATGTTTATGAGTTTTAACTATTGTACATGAGTATATGCATGTAGGATTCCAGACTGAACTAAAATGAATAAAACCAAATGTCACACAAACACTGTATGAGATGAAAAAACTGACAGTTCTCCTGAAGAGGCTTTATGCCATTCATGACAGCAGTGACCCAATACTACCTGGCAGAGAAATGCATACAGTAAAACTCTAACAACATGTTCAAACACCTACCTCCTCATAAACATATTCATTTCAAGAAGTTCTAGTATGATTAAATTTGTGTGTAACTTCTTTCATTTCCTGTAATTAGGATTCTGATGCTTGCAAAAGACAGATAAAACTGTAAAGGTTATTTAGATGAAATCAGATACTCCAATTAGAAATAATGATCTTATGAAATGAGAAGGGCGTAAATGGTAGCAGAGGCCAAAACAAGCAAATTAAGAACAATAACATTTAAAAATAACAACAAATTTCCATTCAATCCAAAACATGCAGTACCTTAATATATTATTTGTTAACTAACAAAATCTAATCAGGATTTACAGTAGCCATAGTGCTACATAGATGTCCTCAGCTTTACTAAAGTGTTGCAAAAAAGAAATAATAAAATGATTTACTCCTTCCTCCCTTAGACATCCGTGTCACATCTACAGTAAAATGTACAGGAAATGTACAAAGGAAACAAAAAATGGCAACACATAAGCAAAAACCAAATAAATATTACTATAGAGAAATGTAGCAAAGACTGTAAACATTGTTTCTGAACTACTAGTTAAGATTTTGAATATTGGTTTCAATAAAGAAAATGGTTTAATCTGAACAGCATTCACGTAACTGTTTTTGTAGTTAAGATATTCAGATATTCAGGACAGGCACCTTATGTAGAGTGTCAGTATACTCTGCTTTCTACAACCCTGAATCTGGCTGAGCATATTTAAAAATTGATGATTTAATGTTTTATTAGGTTGAAAATTTTATGAGCTCTTTGCTTGTACTGACCATTTTTTGAGCTACAGAGCTTTTTCTGCTACTCTGTATTTGAAGTATCCCACATACCCTATGTATTTAAAACATTCCTGCTTATACATTGCTTAGCCTGCAGAACAAATTACTGTTTACACTATCTGTTTGGCTCATCATGGAATGCATGGAATAAAGTTGGTGTTAAAAAAGCAACGTGGCCTTGGGAGATTTCAGTAAAACACCAGTCTGTGCACACCTACACAAAATGGTTCATGTGCCTCCCGCGCCAGCAGCAGTAACAGCATGACTAATCTGTAACAAACAGGACTCTCTCATCCTGAATTTCAGCAGAAGTTCACAAAGCTCTAAATGCCCAAGAAGTAGCTACTGTAATTGAACTGTTTAAATTTTATCTGTATAATATGACCTGCTGAACTGATTCTGTATATGGAAACCTGTATGCATTACAGACTATGTACATGATCTGTTGACTGGGGTGAATTTTAAACTCCTAGCTAAATAATTGTGCAGAAGCAAGTTAGATCTAATAAAAAAACAACATAGGCTAGACAATAACAGTGATGGTTCTGATCTCTTAAGGGACATTGATGATGTAATCAGATAAATTATAGAATACAAAAGATGGCAACGGAAAATTCAAAGAAAATCAAAAGATGTTATTATGCATGGTGGCAATAAAATGACATAAAATAAATGCACATATTTATATATATATATATATGAATTATACACATATATATTGTTACACATGTGCACATGGGAACATGGAAGGCAGCTTAGAGGCTTCAATAATTATATTCGCCTGCTGGACCAGGGGCTGGCACTGTCATCTATACTTTATCCTTTTTTTAAATCTGCAGACCAATAGAAGAAACCTCCACTGGATGTTGTCACTTCCGGTTCCCTTGGCTCCACCCCTTCCTGTCACCCCTCTAGTAATCTACCACCTTTGTGCTGTGTATTCAGTTCATTCATGAGCTCCACCTATAAAGACCTAATTTGCTATTTGTTTTCAACTTCTTTTCAAGTAGGTTACCGCGGTGGTACACCCCAACTCTTCGCAGATATTTACCTCTGTTTAACTCTGTTACTCCACAATGGTTATATATTTATAGTATATATATATATATATATATATATATATATATATATATCAACAACACTATTTATTTATATGGCACCTTTTATACAAACAATGTAGCTCAAAGTGCTTTAGAAGATGTCAAAGAGAAAGTCACAAGAAAAGAAAAATGTAAGATTAGGCAATAATATTAAAGAATAAGTCTTTCTATTATTAAAATAAATCTTGGAAGGAGACAAGATGTGATTTTCTCAGAGAGACACTTTCACATCCCGCTAGACGAGTCTTTGTGCCAAGAGATTTAACCATGCCTGGGGCCGGAAATAAAACAAAGATTAGATGACAAAGTAGAACGTTCTAAAAAATTCAAAAATGATGGCGCAGTACACATGCAGAGCAGGTTAGAGATAACGGAAGTACGAAAATTCAAGAGGCTCAAAAAAAGGAAATTATTACTCGGTGAAATAATGGAACAGTGAAAAGAGATCAAATATATTGTTCGGATTTAAACTTTAAGTTGGAGACTTGTAGGTCGTATAATTCGTGTTGCCATCAGGGTAAAAAAAAGCAGTGTTTCTTCCCAATGAAGAGACGTACCCGTGAGAATTAGAAGATTTGTTGTTTGGTGAAAGTGAAATCCCGCGAGAGAAATCATTTCTCATTTGTGTGAATACTATTGTCAGACACATTTCTTGTAGAGAGAAAGAAACGATATTCACTCACGGGCAGTTATACGTTGCGTTGTCACGATGTAATTCCAAACACGTAATCAAAATTCAATGTGATATTGATGAAAAGGTAAAAGTGAAAAGAAACTGAATATATGGACATAGAAGTGTGCTGTGCAAGATGGCATGGCAGCAGCAGCAAGCCAGCAGCTGATTGAGCAAAGAGGAGGTAAAAAAAAAAACTATTTGTTTCAGTAGCGCAGGCCGGAGGGTGTGGAGCCCCCTAGTAACAAAGAAAAAACAAATAAATCTATACGATCTTAAAACAAAAATAAATATCAAGCTGAAGAGTAGCATCTGTATATACAATATCATGATGTAACAGTTATAAAGATGAGTCTGGTAATAAGATCAGACAGATGGGAGGACAGGAAAAAAAAAAACCCCAAGTTAAGCTGGAGAAAAAAAAATCGGCAGGAGTCTCAAGGCCAAAAGACCACCCAGCCCCACTGGGCATTCTACCAAACATAAATGGTCATAAATTAATCCTCTTCATTTCCAGATTTCATATGAGAGGATTCGATAAAGTCGGTATCGTGAACAGCTGAGGCACCCACCTTCATTCCAGCATCATCTACCATAGAAGAACCGGAAGAGACAGCACAGAAAAGTAGAGATTAACAAAGATTGCAAATCCCTCAAGAATATGATAATTCTATACTCATATAGTCTATTAGGAGTACAACTAAAATGTAGCTATAAAAAAGCCAAATTAAGATAATGGGTTTTTAGCAGTTTATTAAAATGAATTTCTATTGATAAAGTTTTCCAGATTTTAGGTGCATAACAGCAAAAGACCGCCTCACCACTTCTTTCAAGCTTTTGACAATATAATGTCTTTTGACATTATAAGCAGACGACCATAAGAAGATCTAAGGTTACGACTTGGAGACAGGCATTCCAAAATATAGGAAGGGGCAAGAATATTTAAGGCTTTATATGCCATTACTAGTATTTTAACGTCAATTCTAAATGACACGGGTGACCAATGTAACGATACAAAAACTGGTGAGATGTGCTCAGATTTTCTTTTCCTTGTTAAGATTCTGGCTGCTGCATTCAGGACTAATTGCAGCCAATTGATTCTTAGATAGTCCTGTTAGGAGTGCATTATAGTAATCTATCCATCCATCCATTTTCCAACCCGCTGAATCCGAACACAGGGGTCTGCTGGAGCCAATCCCAGCCAACACAGGGCACAAGGCAGGAACCAATCCCAGGCAGGGTGTCAACCCACCGCAGGACACATACACACAAACACACCCACACACCAAGCACACACTAGGGCCAATTTAGAATCGCCAATCCACCTAACCTGCATGTCTTTGGACTCTGGGAGGAAACCAGAGCGCCCGGAAGAAACCCACGCAGACACGGGGAAAACATGCAAACTCCACGCAGGGAGGACCCAGGAAGCGAACCCGGGTCTCCTAACTGTAAGGTAGCTGCGCTAGTCAACTAAAAATAAAAGTGTGCAGCATCTTTTAATGTTATAAGAGGTCTAACTTTTGCTATATTCCTTGAGTGAAAAAATGCAGTTCTAGTAATCTGGTAAATATGTTTAGGTCTGAGTCCAAGATTATCCCTAATTTCTTTACCTCCGCCTTGACTTTTAAACCTAAGGAATCAGGTTTATTTCTAATACCCTTGCTATTTCCATATTTGCTAATCACTAATATTTCTGTTTTCTCTATATATAGTTTGAGAAAGTTACTACTCATCCATTTGGAAATACTGCCGAGACCATGGATCAGACAGCCAAGAGTATCAGGGTCATCAGGCGCATCAGGCAATAAATAAAACTGTATGTCATCTGCAAAACTGTGGCAGCTCATGTTGTGTTTTGAGATAATTTGACCTAATGGAAACATATAGATTAAAAAAGCAGCAAACCCAGAATAGATCCATGTGGTACACCATATACAATAGCATTGATCTCTGACGTACAATCACCAAAACTAACCAATTTTCTACCTGTTAAATAAGACTGAAACCAATTCAAGATGCTGCCAGAGAAGCTCACCCATTGTCTAAGGTGATTTATAAGAATACTTTGGTCTATGGTGTCAAATGCTGCAATCAAGCTTAAGAGAACAAGAACAGACATACGGCCTCTATCTGCATTAACCTGCAAATCAATTACTACTGTAACTGTTCTACGATTTGTTCTAAAACCTGACTGAAATTTGTCAAGAATAGAATGTTTAATCAAATAATCATTTAGCTCCTTAAAAACAGCCTTTTCTAGACTTTTAACAAAGGCAGATTCGAAATTATTGTAAAGTTATCAATGACAGAGGAGTCTAGACTATTTTTCTTGAGCAAGGGTTTAACAACTGCTGTCTTTAGACAGTCAGGGAAGACCCCAGTTCAAATGATGAGTTCACTATGTCAAGTACACTATCAATTAGCACATCAGGGACTTTTTCAAAAAAGCCTGTTGGTATTGGGTCAAGGGCACAGGTGGAGGGTTTCAGCTGAGAAATTATTCTATGTATTTTGGGTACATCTATTTCAGTAAAAAACTTTAACTCACTTAACTATATTATTTCTAATATGGTTTATTTTGTGTTTAAAAAATATAGTAAAAGCCTCCCAAGTTTCACTAGTAGTTTTTAGAAGGCATTCTATTGAGTGAACTGGGTTTAGAAGACAATCAGTAGTTGTGAGTAAACCTCTTGGATTACCAGTATTATCATTTATAATTTTAGAGAAATAAGAATGCCTCTCAAGGTGGACTGTGTTGTTATATTCAGTTATTTTTGCCATCAATATTTCATAGTGGACTATAAGTTTAGTTTTTCTCCATTTATGCTCAGCTTTCTGGCATGGTCTCTTTAAATCAGACATTCTTTAGATCTTCCAAGGTATGATAGTGCTGGAGGATTTCTTAACTGTTACTGCTATGTCAGCAGTAACTCTCACCTTAGCATTAAAATTTTCCATCTTGCTAGTTACATTATTAACATTATTGAGGTCAATCATTGAAGCACTATAATCAGACTGATTGTTTAGAAAATCAGCAAATATTGAAGTTGCAGTTGTATAAAAATAACATTTTTTAGCAATATGCTTCTCATTAGTTGTAGTTATCAGAATTTCTATATCAATTAATATGCAAAAACAGACCAATATACCAATATCTGCGACCTGCCTCAAGTGAACTTTTAATCCTTTTGAAATCACTAAATCCATCAAGTGCCCTCCCTTATGTGTAAGCTGGCTGACTAGCTAAGATCAAAACAGGGCAGTACGTTAATGACATCTCTTGCTTTCGGGTAACATTGGTTATACACATATAAACTGAAATTCCCTACAATTGGGAACTTGTCAGAGCTAGTCATTATTATAGATAAGTCAGAGAATTCCTCAATAAAAGACACATTATATTTTGGAGGTCTATAAACCATCAATACAAGACACTGCAACCCTCCTTGAATAACTACGGCAAGATACTTGAAAAATGCAAACGTACTAAAACCGACATCTTTACAGTTTAATTGGCTTGAGTAAATACTTGCTAAACCGACACCTTTTTTGCCTTGCTGAACCAAATGAACAAAACTATAATTTGGACAGAGGTGCTGTTTCAGTTGACACTGCCACACCATCTGAGCTGAGCCACGTTTCACTTAATGGAAGAAAGTCTATTTTCCTATCACTGATAAAAGTTTTAATGTAAAAAGATTTTGTTGGTTAATGCTGTAATGCTTTAGTAAAGCAACATTTTAAGGTAGCGTTGCCCGCTCGCAATTAGGAGACCCAGGTTTGCTTCCCAGGTCCTTCCTGCGTGGAGTTTGCATGTTCTCCCCGTGTCTGCGTTGTTTTCCTCCGGGTACTCCAGTTTCCTCCGACAGTCCAAAGACATGCAAGTTAGGTGGATTGGCGATTTTAAATTGTCCCTAGTGTGTGCTTGCTGTGTGGGTGTGTGTGCATGCACCCTGCGGTGGGCTGGTGCCCTGCTCAGGGTTTGTTTCCTGCCTTGCGCCCTGTGTTGGCTGGGATTGGCTCCAGCAGACCCCCATGACCCTGTAGTTAGAAAGTAGCGGGTTGGATAATGGATGGATGGACATTTAAGGTCTTGGAAGAGCAGAGCTGAATGGGAGTGTTACAGCAGCTGGAAATGGTAATTAAGTTTTTTGATTTTATTGTCACTTTGTTTGGATTTTTTATTTAATCTATAATCTGTTATAGTCTATAGTTCTAATACAGAACAATTCTATAGGTGAAACGGTAAATAAATTATTCACATTTATACCGCTTTGTCCAGGTTTTTTAGTTTGACGATGGTTCGTTGTTATAGTGCTAATACAGGTGAGCTCACTACAGAATTACAGTATCATATCCTAACACTACATTACAGTAAACATTAGGACTAAAATGACATAGTTAAGAAAAACAGATTACCTTTGAGATACTGACAGAGAGGACCCAGGCACTGAACCTGTTTTGATGCAGGACATGAAATTTGTAGAAAACTAGTCTCTCCTAGAAGAGGTCCCAGTTATCAACGAAGCACATGATTTACCTTCTACAGAAGGTTCTCATCCATGTGTTTAGAGCCAGGAGTTTTCATCTGATCTACAGAGCATTGAAAGTGGACTTGGTACAACATTTCTCGCAGCTGGGGTTCTCTCTTTCGTGGCCTGAACGGGGGATGTGAAGTCCATCTTAAGGAGTTGATATCAAATGTCGTTGACATCCTCATGATTACAATTATCCCAATAGTCCTGCTCTTGCGCTTCTCAAGGACTGTTGGGACTCTTCTTTCTACATCTTTAACTTGTGCATCCGGGAAACATGATAGAAATGTTTTACGGTCATGTAACCATAAGTTGAGGTGCCGAAAGATCAAGTCTCCTATAAAGACCACACACATCACCATTGTCTACAGGAATGGCAGGGGAAAGGAAAGGGTTGAAGCGGTTGTGTTTTGCAATGCAAAATTGATGAAGTAGAGATGACTTGGGCTTGGGCCCCTGCTTCCGTTGTTCCTAGGTTCCGTCAGCGTCGTCATCTGGATCAGGAGCAAGTATAAAGCTGACTCGGCCCAGAGTGTAAACAGCATGACACAGAGTAGAGGTAGCCGAATCGACCCAGGAAATCAATAAAGTCTGTAAGAGGCAAGCTTCCTGATCCCTTAGATGCTTTTATCTGACAAGGAACTGTTGAATCTGCATCTCTAAGGATTCCAGTTCTTCAGCAACATGTTGAAGCTCGTGATCAGCCATCTTGAAACTGATGTCACACATACTGTATAATGAAGAGCTGACTGACTCATTCACTCATCAACAAAAACACTATTTCCTGTTTAGCTAAAATTTGTCAGAATGATACATCTAAGGTAGTAGGTATCCTCTAAGAAATGACAATTTCATATATCAGTATATACATGTAAAAAAAAAAAAAACAATAGAAAAACTAAATACCCCAAAATCTCAAACATCTCTCAGTGGATTAGCTGACACATTTTTTTATTTGTTATCTGTAATTAATAATGCTCTAGTAGTAAGTTGTATGTTCTAAAACACCACATCCCCACAGCACTGGCAGCTATCGTACAGAGAAACGGGGTGTGACAATTGATGCAAATGAAGGCTGTTTGTAGAAGCGAAGAGAGAGAAGGAAACTGTGGCAAAGCTCAAAGAAGATCCATTTAGCAAGTGTGCTATCCACTATTGCCAGGCGCTGTGGCTGTAGGTAGGTTGGGGAGCATGTACTGATAACGCATTGCAGCACCCACCACATGATGAACTACCTGGATTGGGACCCAAGTGCAGTGGGTGACACCTCAGCACCACTCTGGAACAGTGGCTGTGATCATAGTCAATTTTACAGAAATTATCAAGTAAAAAATATGTATTCTCCCATCTTATCTGCAACCTTGTAGCAAATGGCGATATGGGGACTATAATTCCCATCAGTGCACTGCTCCAGACGATTTCATCAGCACTCAGAAAGTTCTGACAAAAGCACCATCTCATCAAAGGTAAAAACTGCCTCGTTTTTTTATTTGTGTCTCAGTCACTTTGGGAAAACAATTTGATTGTCTTGCTGGATGACAGTTTTTGTCTTATCACCCGTTTATTTTAATCTAGTCCCTTTCCTGATAAATATGTTGCCAAAACAAGTGTTTGCAGGGTTGTCAAACCTTAAGGAGCAATCTTCTTTTCTTTCTACACCACATCCCCCCCAAAAACTTTAAAAACTCCTAAACCAAAATATCTGTTTTTACTACGTTTCGTTATTAAAAACTCTCACACAAAATATAACATATTTGCAAAGAAAATGAGCTCTTTTGATTATCATTACCTGTTGTAATGTTATATTTGACATAATCCACAAAGGAAGATTTGGGCAGCTTGACAGTGTTGGCATGATGCCCTTGGCCAAGCATGCGCCATATGTGACAAAAAATCTGAAATAAACTGATTACACTATTTTTTTTATCAGTACATAGTCTTGCATTTTTGAAAAAGGCAGCATTGTTTCCCTGCAAATCATGATTAAGTTCACAATAGAAAATTCCCATTTTTCAACTAATTACCAGTTTGAATTAAAAATAATACAAAGTTTCCTATGATCATCAACAAAAGCCAAGGTCATTCACTAGGAAAAGCAAAAATTGATCTACGACACAAATATTTTAATCAAGAACAACTGTATGTATAGCATGTTCAAGAGAAAGGAGCTCCAGTAGTCTAAAATTATTAATGCCTAGTAAGAAAACATTAAATATTGTGTGCAGAAAAGTACTCATTTAGTTACATTCAGATACATCTGATCAACTGATGGCACTATAACTGAAGCCCATTGATTTAGAAAATTTACTGGACATAGCCTGATAACACAGGTAGTTAATGCATAAGAAACAGGTATGAAAAGTACATTTTAGGATTGCAAGATATTTAGAAAGTTATAGCATTTTTAAATATAATATTCTAATAAATTACACAAAGTTCAGAGACCTTTCTATTAAAGAAGATATTAAAAAGGGAGTTTTATTTAATAAATAATTTAAATCGAACACAGTTGGAAAAATATCAAATTTCTATATATGTTAATTGTAAACAATGCTAGCTACATTGAATTTTTCAGTTTAAACACTTGTTGATTTTTGATATCACATAGTTTTGATTTGGAGTTTAGGTTTAAGCAATTCATTTTTAACTTTTGATATTACTTATATAATATCGATGAATATTTTTCTGTATTAATTTTTCTTTATGAAACAAATAAGATCAAGAGTTGAAAAAAGGATACAGGTAACACAATGCTGGTAACTTGCAGTCAGACATATTACCATCTCTATTAGTCTGCAACCGCTGTAGACTGCAACTAGGATTGCCTTCTCTGAGTATCAAATGTGAAGCTCATCACAGTTTTCTAAGATTTTTGCAGCATTATTGAACTTTTTGGTGTGGTTGGAATTTTTTTTTTCCTCACTCTTTAGGTTGTCTGCAAATGGTCAGTGAGTCATTTAGGAACATGTGTGTGTTTATATAATATACATTTATATGTTTGCTACATTTCCATTGCTAAACATTTCTGAATTATCACCCAGTAAAAACTGAATTATTATGATTGCTGTGGTGCTAAATCACTGCAGATATAAGGACCAGTTCGTATTACAAAATTCTTCTCTATACTACCTGCTCTCTATGTGTGTGTGATTCAGTTTACTAGTTGTGTGCAGAAACATCTCTCTGCAAGCCTCCAAGTTCTGGTGATGAATCCTGTCACAACTCTGGCAGTTACAGTCTTCTGAGTGTTCTCACCTCATTATAGACTTCTACCTTGTATGTTGAGCAATCGCACCATGAGCATCGTGAGGCACCTGGCATTCACAACTACAGCTCACCACAAGCATTATAAACAAAACATGTGAAAACAGTGTAAGCTGAATCTTAGGTAGAGCAATTTAAAAAACTGGCAGCTGATGGACACTCACATGTAGAGATGTGCCCGGGGAGGCAGTGACTTCTTCTTTTTTATCTTCATGACAGCAGCCTACTTCTTAAATAACACATGCAGCTTCGCCTCTCTGCCCCTCACCACAAAAAGAGACAGAATGTAACCTCTGTTAGTCCTGCTCACAAAGAGAGGAATCTGCCTGGCTGTCTATCTTCCAGAAGCAGTGAACAGACTGAAGCAAATGGGCTGCCTTTTTCTCTGTCCCATATAGGTAAGTGTTGGTCCGTTTATCCGGTTATTTTGCACAAGAAAATGTCTCCAATGCGAAAAGAATGATCTGCTCTATATGAGAAAGTACAGTGCCAGCCTTACCAGCAGAAGCAGGAAACAAGTTATCAGTGTTTCTATTACATGCTAATCCGTACAAACAGATGCCCTTTCTCGCTGTCTACCACAAGCAATAAGTGCCCACTGCTTGCCAGCTTCACAGGCACATTGTATCTCAAAGAGCACTTGCTAGCTAGGCCCCCACTATTAGCATTACCAAAACGGAATTCACACAATACAGTACATATAAAAGTACACTTTTCTGTCTAGAACACCTGCACACAGCTCCCTGCTGGTCAGGTGTATCTGGGCCTGTGTTCACAGACACTGATGCTAATAAGCTGGCTTGTCCTACGCCTCACAAGACAGGATGCAGCGAATACAGATAATCTTTACAAGTAAAGCAGGCATATGACTAGCTCCCCATGCACTTGAGAACAAATTACAAGCAGAGACTTTCACTTTCAAACCCATTAGAAACAAAATTAAAACTAATCAGAGCATCCTTATCCTTACTTGTTTATTTTCTTTGTCTCTGTTTCTGCCTCTTCCTTTCAAGAGCTGGATAACACGTCCCTTCCTCCCTTCTCTGAGAACCTTAAAACTATCTGTCACTTTGTTAGCTAGCTGGACACAGAAGCTGGAAATGCAGTGTCATCAAAAATGCCCGGTCTGTTCTGCAACAGTGGAAGAAAAGCAAGTAGCAAGTGAGAGCTGCAAACAAACCAGAGAGTACGACAATCCCGTGGCGGAGTCTCAGAGCACTGGGAGGCCGTATCTACAAACACAGTCCCCGGCAACAGCATAAGTGTTGCTACATTTCCCTGAATCTCTGTGGCTTTTTCTCCCAGCCTGAGGCCTGGGCTGATGGCTCCTCTGCTTCCTGCTCAGAGTCAGCTGAGAGGAGGGAAGGGGAGGAGGAGGGCCATGGGACGTCCTGGTTAAACTTTCAGCCGGTGCCTACAAAGGAGCTGGAGAAAAAAAAAATCTGAAAACAAATGCAAAGCCACACCTCACTGAAATCTCCTGGGCATTAAAAAAAAAAAAAAAAAAAACGCTGCAGAAAAACACAACCTGCAGAATCCAGACATGAAAGGAAAGGACACTTAAAGCTGCAGCCTCTTTCTTCAGATACAATATCTACATCTCCTATAACTATAGTTCTGATCCCCATTTACAAATTTCCACATGCCATCCCTAACAACAATCTCAGATCTTACTATGTAAATCTCCAGATGATGAAAACAATTTTAAAGTCAGAGTTGCTTTTTTGGAAATCCAGAATTATACAAGTCATTTGGATTCTTTTTCATTCTTTTTCAACCACGTAGGGACAGCTGTTCTGACCATTGTGCTCAGATCATCACGTTATTAAACATCCAGATTCCAAACAACAAGGATCTCTGATCACTTTGTTCAGTTTGTACATTTCTAATCCACTGCTTAAATGCCAGATTGTTGATGAGTGCATTTCCAATAATGTTTTTTCAGATTGCAAGTGACATCTCTAATGACAGCCTATGTAGCCTCATTTTTCAAAGCCTTGCATTGCTAATGACAATTCAAATGACTTTGTTAGTAACATCTGCAGATCTTTAAAGACATCTGCTCTGACCTGATCACTCTTTTCACACCAGTAGATCAGTAATAACAGTTTTTTAAACTGTTTTTTAATAGTTCAGGTTTTCTGATAACAGCTGATCTGATCAATTCCCTCTCATCAGCTTATCACTAGTGACAGTTTCTTCCATCATTTTGCTCACTCTCCTCGCCCTATCTTAGGATCCAATACACATTATAAACATTGGGTCTGTTGGAGATCAGCCACTGATATCTCCACATACAAGTGAGACTCAACATTGTAAAAGCATTCCTCATGAATGCGTTTAAAAGCCAAGACCAGCTCTGAAGGTAAAAGCTCAACCTCCCCATTGTTTACTTAATCTTTAGAAACTTTAGTAGACAAGCATCTTGAAATTATAATGTACACTCCTATATATGCATACTGATTTGGTTCAGACAAATAAGTGGGGCTTTATATGTAAGAAGAAAGATTTTGAAATCAGCCCTAAGTTTAACTTGTTAACAGTGTAAAAACTCAAGATCAGGAGATACGCGGTCATGCTTCCTAGTTCTGGTAATAATTCTTATAGCAGCATTCTGAATTAACTGAAGGTTGTGTTGTTTGTCCACACTGAGATAATTTCTTTCAGTGGGGCAACTCTATTTCAGTGTTTTCAATGTTAACACTATATGCAAATCTGATCCAATGTAATTATGATAATGACTCAGACCTCTAATAATTATCTGGCAAAATCCTCCCAAATTCAGCTACTTTGAAAAACATACCTTGGCAAGAGTGTCTATTTTCCCCTATATGTAAATATTAAAATCTCCCATAATCACCCGTAAGCATAATTTTGCTAGGTCTGATAAAAAGGTTTGATTTAAATGAGTATTTTGGATTAGTTTATATTTTTTTATCACCAAGAATCTGTTTTGAGTTAGTTTTTTTTGATAATCTTACTTGATTAGACAAAGTTTGATACAATTTTGATTCTGTCTTTTTGTTTATGCAGCATAGAAGGATGTGTCATGTGATTGTCATCGCAATCTTGGTTATATCACAGAATGTGACAATATAAACATGGTGGCAATCCAATTGCACATTATTTCTCAGTAGGTAAAACATTTTGAATTTAATTTCTAACATTAGTTAGCTTCTTGAATAAGATGACCCCAGTGCCAGGTTTCATTTTCGAGTATTGATTCTTATTTTGCCTTCATGTTGTGTTTGTATGATTGTTTGTATTTTTCAATCTGACCTGGTTTCCTTTTTTACTTTGATTTTTTTATGTTATAATCTCCTGGTTATCTTAATTCCTCACAATAATCCTTCGACAGTGTGATTTTAATCCCAGGTCTATTTGTGTTCTATATTTTGTACCTAACAGTTGGTTTACATTTTTTATACGAGTCACTTTTAGAGATACCCCAACAATGGGATTTTGAACAGAAGTTACTGTAGAACAACAGGATTGATAGAAAACAGAGGAAATCTCTGCTCTATCTGTCATGCTTGATCAGGCCCACTGCCACACCTCACTTTTGTTATAACAATAATAATGAAATAATGCTGCAGTTAACTAAGGCTGTTCCAATGATGCATGTTGCCTTTCACTCCCTAGTTTTGTGAGCATCTTGGTTTTTAATCTTGCTCTTTGTTTATGTTTACATATTTGCTTTGATACGTATACCTGAACATCATTATTTCCACATCTGCCTCATCAGTATATTGATCTTTATATGATTAGTATTTTTCCTATCCTAAAGCCACTCGTCCCACTAATATTAATCCTGCTTAGTGCAAAATAGCACATCATGAAGGAGTGTATCAGATGGTTTCCACTGCAGAGCTGATCTGTGTTGTGATAGATCCACTGCAAAGAAACAGCTGCTTCCACAGTAGTGAATAATGACAACTGCTGAAAGAAAATGAGAGGTGTGCTTTTTCCATATGGTAAGACTAGGGGGCTTCGCTCGCCAACCCCCCCCCGGCCAGCACTATGCACCAGCCACTTCGCGTCTCTGCCGCTCGCGTATGTGGATTTCACTTTCACCAAACAACAAATCTTTCAATTCTCGCGGATACACCTCTTCATTGGGAAGAAACACTACTTTTCCCCGATGGGAAGATGAATTAGACGATCTACAAGTCTCCGACTTAAAGTTTACATCCGAACAATATCTACATACTTCTATCATATCACCTAAGTCCATATATTTGTCTGTTTTCACTGTTCCGTTATTTCACAGAGTAATAATTTCCATATATTAGTGCTAATGGGATCTTGACTATCAGTTTCTTGAAACTTTCGATTTTTAATACTTTCATAATCTGTAACCTGCTCTGCATGTGTATTGCGCCAACTTTGTTGAACCTCTTTACGATGTTCTATTTTGTCATTTACTCTTTGTCTTTTATTTACGTCCCCAGGCGTACTTAAATCTCTTGGCACAATGTCTCTTCTTGCGGGACATGAAATTATTTCTCTGAAAAAGTGTTGTCTCGTCCCAGGCTAAAAAGTTTCATCTTGTCCCAGGATTTTTTTAGATAACAGAGAGAAAAGTGTATGTGACTTTCCTTTTGAAAGATGCAGACGAAAATCCAATTAGTGCATCTTCTGTAATATTTATACCATTGTACCAAGGGTCTTTGCTTTCTCCAGTAGGAATAATACATTTCTCCTGTAAAAGTGACAAGTATTTAACAGAATAACTACACTATGGTAACTTTTTAAAAAAAGATACAAACAGATGTGAGTGATTTTAATATGCTACTGACTTTTCCTTCTGTATGAAAAATAAGCTGATTAGGCATCCATCTCAGACTTCTCCATTAATGCAACTCTTACCTAATGCAGTTTATTCATTCAGTCATGCACCCACTTCCTGAACTTTCTGATCTCAGTCCCTCCAAGTACCATTAAGTGCTAGGTCTGAATGGCTACCAGTCCATCACAGGGCCCACTGACACACAAATCCATGCCAGTTAATGTACAATGATAGATAGATAGATAGATAGATAGATAGATAGATAGATAGATAGATAGATAGATAGATAGATAGATAGATAGATAGATAGATAGATAGATAGATAGATAGATAGATAGATAGATAGATAGATAGATAGATAGATAGATAGATAGATAGATAGATAGATAGATAGATAGATAGATAGATCCCTGAGGAGAAATTCACTATAAATTAATTAAAAAATTCCACAATTTGTTTTCAGCTTATTTGTTCACAGTGAGTACATTTTCAATATAGCATATTTTCTCAAAACCACTTATGATAATCTGTTTCAGGGTCATGTGACAGCCAGAGTCCAAGGAAGCAATCAGCTATGGGAACGGCACTGCCCTATCTCTTATAACCTTCACACACACACAAATACCCCCACACTTACTCAGAGGGGCTCAGTTCAGAGATGTCAAATAACCTAATGCACATGTTTTAGAGGTATGTCAGGAAAAAAAGAATATCTAGGGAAAACCCACATACACATGGGGAGAATAGGCAAACTGTGCACAGTAACAAGGCTGGGTTTCTATCCACTGCTCCACCTAAACATTTTGCACATAATGTAAATTGCTAGGCTTTTTATTTGTCTTAGATGATATAAAACTATGACACAGTGTTAGGGTTTATTCAGAAGTAATGCTGTTTTACTGGTTGTAAAACAAACTTGTTTCACTTGTTCTGACGTAACCTCTAATTGACACTGGCATTGCTTGGAAATGCCGTGAAAGGGTGCTTTCTGACATATTACTAACAAATATCAGGGTTGGCTAGAGGTTTGAACGAGTGTAACTGAGGAATGCTGGCATTTCATTGTTTTGATAGTTCAGTGGTTTAGGGGATTTGCATACCCCTGACACAAAGCAGGTACTGTAGTAATACTTCCCTGTCCTCTTAACCCACTGTGCTCCACAAGATATCACAATACAAAGCAGAGGGAAAACACTGGCAACAATGGGGATCCCATCAAAACACAAAAAGCTGAAGTGATTTAAAAATAAAGGCAGCTCTGAAAAAGTATTATGCTGCTCTAAAGCCCCCAAATATAATACCGCAAAAAAGCAGATGTCCCTGAAAAACAACATCAGTAGATTGCTTGTCTTAAGTATGTGTTTCATTAACTTAAAATTTTTTAACATATAAAATAGTGTGATTAGTACCTATACATCTGAAAGCTGCATAAAATATCAAAAACAAATAGAAAGAATTGGCAGTAAAGGATATTTTAAAATTTCATGACGGTCCAAAGAGCTCATAGATGATTTATTTCAAGAAGACAAAATATGAAATTACAATTAAAAAAAACATTTTGCACTTTTCCTTGCTTCTGCTCTGATATCCGCTCTTATAGTTTTGCTCTTAAGTGCAGATCTTGAATTATAACAACTTTGATTACTTTCATCATATCAGCAGACATTTTGATCAGTTTGTTCAGACCTGTAGACTGTAAATGACAAATCTGTAACAACATTAACTCACTTTGTTCTAAATACTTGCATCTTTTAGGCATTTCGAACTTGTGATGTACAGTCATTCCCAAATAGATGTTGCTCTCTTTTCAAAGTATTATAGAGCCAGTAAGCAGAACTCGCACTGAGCAAGTGCAATAATTATAATGAGATGATATGCAAATTCAGTACTAATCCCTGAGCTGTTCTCGTAATTACAGTCTGAGTGTTATTATCACAAAAAGTCTCAGTAGGGGAGCTTGGGGATGACAAGATAAAGCAATTCAGAGACAGGCACACAAACTGCCATTCAAATTGGGGAATCCTTCCA
This sequence comes from Erpetoichthys calabaricus, assembly GCF_900747795.2. Taxonomy (NCBI): domain Eukaryota; kingdom Metazoa; phylum Chordata; class Cladistia; order Polypteriformes; family Polypteridae; genus Erpetoichthys; species Erpetoichthys calabaricus. Next base: position 75,941,235 of record NC_041404.2, read on the forward strand.
AAACCAGAAGCCACACATCTGCAAAGGCAGACAATAATTCTGAAGATCCCCTAGGAAGTATGAGATTTGGCTATGTTGTAACTACATTTTTTTAAGATTTATAAAGATCAAACCTGTTATAAAGTAAAATTGCTGTAATTAGCTGTTTTATCATACAATACAATAATAAGAGACAGATCCATCCATCCATCCATCCATCCATCTTTCAAACCCACTTTATCCTGAGGAGGGATACCAGGGTGGGAAGACATAGATCAAGTAATGAAAAACAGAAAATAAAAGCTTAGTTTATTCATCAGTTCAGTTTTCTATATGTGTAGCATCCATTGTTGTATAATGTAAGAAAGAACATTCATAAAACAGGAATCTATGTGATATTCGTTGTCAGTCTATCACAATAGACATTTCTTTTTCTGTTTAGTAATTCATTTATTATAGGAATGATAATACATTGTAAAGATCATTGTAGGATGTATGATATTAAAATATATCAAAGTTTATGTGTTGTAATAATTCTTTGCATTTATATAGCACTTTCCTCACTACTCAAAGCGCTCAGCAATTGCAGGTTAAGGGCCTTGCTCAAGGGCCCAACAGAGCAGAGTCCCTATTGGCATTTACGGGATTCGAACCGGCAACCTTCCAATTGCCAGTGCAGATCCCTAGCCTCAGGGCCACCACTCCGTCTATACTGTATACTAATGCTAGTTTTAGTCTGTGATCACCTGTTTGTCACGGTCATATACAATGTATAACTAAATTTTAAAAATGTTTTTGCCCTTTTTTAATTTTCATCTGTCAGTTTTCACTTATTAATAAGTTAATGTTATATGAACGCTAAGGGTAATGTCACGAAAACACATTTATTGAGATGTCTAATTTCTTCAACAACAATTATGTGGTGCTATTTGCCAGCTTAATCCATGCCAAATAACAGTAAGTGGTTGACAATAAGTGGTTCCACATTTTCATCTCTCCATTTTGTAGTGGCTAAACCACAACATTATTCCAAGAATTTACAGTACAGGCCAACATCTTACCTGACCTTGACTTTCTCCTTTACAATTTTATATAGCTTTCATACAGGAAACTGCATCTAAGTGAGCCTAGGCCGTTGCATAAATAAATGGGAAATATCTATGCAATGTCAGATTAATAGTGCAAATGATGTTAATATAACCACTAGAGGGCCCTCAGGCATCTAAGCCAAAACTTCATTAATTATTTACTAGGGTAGTAATTGGGTGCACTTGATGGTCAGTTTTGATGCATCTTACATGAATGATGATTTAGTTAATCAAAATCCTAAATTCCCATGGTCAATAAAGTTCCCACCATAAAGTGAGATAAAACTACAATATGTTTCAATGGGTTTTCGGTTATATTCCATCTCTGGCTTGTTAGTCTGACTTCCTAAGGCATTTCCAAGCAAAATAGTCTAATTGGCTGACGCATTTAGCCAAGGTCCAGTTTTGAAAAAATCTCATCTGCTTTGTATTTTTCCTCCTTCTATTTTTCAGAAAAGCACTGCAGACCTCACTATATTACAAGACAAGTCATTAAAGTGAACTACAAGCACAGAATAGCTGTCAGAGATCTTAAGTTTTAATTGGGCGGCAATCCATAAATAATAATTTCTAAAATGCCTTCCTGTTTCCAAACATTACCAGAAATTAAATAGTTAAAGGAAATATTAAAGAGTAGAAAGCATATTTAGTTATTTTTTAAGGAAGGGTATTTTGAGAATATCAGGGGGTCTTTCCACTAATTCACCCGCCCTCAGCATGATGAAATGATCTAGTCTCTATGGGCCAAAATGACAAAGTGGGACCCCATACCGTTAGTTCAATGAAACGAAATAGGCTCCAAGCATCGAACTGACTGAGGGGGACAATGAAGTGATGTAGACTTCACGGGTCAAAATGACCAAGGAGGACTTGTTGATGAAATGGTAAAAATGTTTGCGCCGAAATGACCAATAGAGATCACTACCCTCCCCACTGGATGAAACAATCAAGCCACCATGTACCAAACACAAGAGTGGGAAAAACCATGCAGCATTAAACTACTGGGTGTCTGTGTGCTGCATTGTTAAAAGTATGATCAACTCTCTGATAATGAGCTAGGCCACTTTAACAGACTTAGCTCCAAAGGGACTGCACATCTAGGGGACTGTGGGGTCTTAATTCGGGCTTGACTTCTCATAACTAAACATCCTTGCTTATTCGTTAATAACACGGCTATGGAGTCAGTAGATAAATCCTTCGACTCCGACTCCTTAGTTTCCGGTATTTCTGACTCCGACTCCTCTGTATTTAATATGCTAATGTACTTTCCATGTTGATTGAAGGAAGGTAACATACATGTCATTTAACCACAGAACTACTGGCTAGGAAGCTGACTCTCTACCGTATTGGCCAGTTTAAACAAAAGACAAGAACCCCTGAACACATATCAAGCCATAGCAGACACCTCCACCTACATCATTACACTTGTTTACACTCAAATGAACTTGTTAAACACATTAAATCTCTCTATTATAAAAAAAATCTTGGCAGGGTGACCAGGGAGACAAGACATGATCTTCTTGGAAGACGATTTGACGTCCCGCGAGAGACACTTTAATGTCATGCGAGACAAAGCAGTGAGACAGAAGGACAGCTGCTGTCCGGGGCAGGAATTAAAGGACAAATATTGTTTTTACAAAAGTTTTAAAGTAAAAATGAAAATAATGCATATGTAGCAATTCCCATGAAAATAACAATCTCTTTAAATTGCTTATCTGGTAAACCAAACCTGGGGGTGGGCGTGCAAAACGAGCAGGGGACTGGGCCCCCTAGTCTGAAATAAAATGAAAACACTTTTTGTAATGTACTATAATCCAGATTACAATATGTGAATGTCAGGTTGTATAATAGCTCAGCTGAACTTCACACTAGTAGTAACACAACTATGCACTGGGTTTTATTCCTACATGAAAGAAGTACATAATTATGACTATTGTTTGTGAAATGAGACATTTGAACTTGCTGTATTTTTTTTCATTACAATTTAAATGTATTAGGAGTTGGAATCGGTACATTTTTGCCAACTCCATCCCTGACTCCAGGTACCCAAAATTGTCTCCGACTCCGACTCCATAGCCCTGGTTAATTAGAATAAACAAGTTACTGTTAGCTGTCAACATCTACACAGTGAAATGAAAGTCTTAAGACTAATGAAGACAGACTTAAAGGATAAACCACACAAAATATACCCAGGTACAGTGGAACCTTGGGTCACGAACGTCTCGGGTCACGAACGTCTCTGGACACGTACAAATCAGGTTATGACCAAAAAGTTTGCCAAACTTTTACATCTGTTCACGACCACACACTCGGGTGACGAACAAGCCAGTTTCCCTTCCAGTCTGTACGCACCGATGATTTCCGCACGTGTTCAGTCTCTCCCTGTGCATTTGCTGTGAACTCTTTGTGCTCTATTTCGTTTCCCTTCCAGTTCGTACGTGCCGGTGATTTACGCATGTGTTCAGTCTCTCCCTGTACCTGTACAGTACATTGTTCTCGGTCAGACGTGCATCGCGCAGAGGGACTTTACCTCAAAACTGTAATCTCCTCTCACCCAGTTCCTCCTCACTAGGGAATCCATTCGGTAATCGGCAGCCCGGGATTCCTGGACATTTTTCATTCCTGCATTTCCGGGAATGAAACTGCTGTAATTCCCGGGGAAACGGGTATGGCCAAGCTCGCATATATAGCGTGTAAAAGTGTAAAAATCGATCAAGAAATAACAGAGTTATAGTTGAAAATAATTAAGGTGGCACCATTGCTGCAGCTTGCACTTCATCAGACAACAGCTTTGAACAGCAACTTGAAATTGCAATGCGTCAGTCTGTTGCATCCGCATTATCTGTGCCAAGAAACTTGCCATCACAGAATGATGACAAGAAACTGGATGCATCAGTAAAAGCTGAAATGGCGGTGTTTCAGCGCAACAACAAGCGCGGGCGTTGTTTAGAATAAGTGTATCAGTATGTGATGATTGTGCCACCTACTTCAGTGGAGGCAGAGCATGCTTTCTCAGTGGCTGGCGTACTTCTGCATGAAGGTGCACTCTCGCATGGATGACCGCAAGCTGGACACATTAATAATAATAATTCATTTATATAGCGCTTTTTTCAGTATTGAAAGCACTATCCACATAGGGAGGAACCGAACCCACAATCTTCCACAGTCTCCTTACTGCAAAGCAGCGGCACTACCACTGCACCACCTGTGAGGACGTTGTGCTTTCTACACACTCTTATTACCACAATTAAAGATACATGTACTTATATGACAGCATAAACTGCTTGTAGATAAGGTTAGTCTTTTATTTGTGTCAACATATTGCAGTAGTTTTATTAAAAATAAGTGTTGGTCATTCTAAAACCATTCACATGTGAGATGCCCGTGCACTGTGTCATACCTGGGAGCTCGGGATTCCCGGGAATGAAATGCAGGATTCCCGAATTCCCGGGAATGGATAAACCCGTCTGGGAATGGATTCCCTACTCCTCACTTCCTTCATGGCAGAACTCGACTCATGAAAGGTTAGTTTTCTTGGTTGTTTATGGTTAGTTTTTGTATAAATTACAGATTTTTCAAATGTTCCTTTTTTTTCCCTGTGCTTAAAACTCACTAAAAAAAAGTATTTACAGCGATCGGTTCGTAAGGCTATTAGTGTAAACTCTTGCAATGTTAGTTTTCTCTGTTTAAGGTTTTCTCAGTGTTATTCAATGTTTTTACATTTAGTTTACTATTATGCTGTGCAGTCTATGGTATAATTGACTATTTTTGTGCTTAAAAATCTTTAAAAAAAATATTTACATTCAGCTTGTACGGTCTTTAACGGATTAATTGTATTTACATACAATCCTATGGGGGAAATTACTTCAGGTCATGACCAAATCGGGTTGCGACCAGAGTTTTGGAACAAATGACGGTTGTGACCCGAGGTTCCACTGTATTACTACTTGTATATGTTCCAAGCTTTTCCTAGTTTTACCTGGTTGCCCTGTAATGGCAAATGGAACTGAATGAGGTGGATTCAATAAGAGCTGGATGCACATAGCTTTTGGTAATGTAAGGCGAGCATCAACGTGGACAAGAACATTAGGTCTCATTTTTGATGAGATATATTTGTTAACAAGAAATTGTTTGTACAGGTAGGACTTGGGTCATGGTGGTCTTATGGTAACTCTGCAAATACTAACAAGCAAACACAACCCCAGCCTTTCCTTTTCAATTGAATGTCAATTAATTTTCACCTCATGCCTAATGTTTTTTACTTACCAATAAAGCAAGCTAATATTGATGCAGATGAATATGTCACAGCTATAACTAATGGCGAGGAACAATACTGCACACTGAGGACTTTGTCAACACTTTTAATCATTTTGTGCTTTCATGTGCTTGTGTCACTAAACATAACCACATATAACTGCCAAATAATCTCTGTCACAGGTAAGAAGCTCAACTGGAAACTCTAATGTTGGTATTTACCTCCATAATTGTTTGTGAACAAACATGTGAACACTATATAGTAACATAATTAACATTCTCAAAACTCACCAAATCCAAATCAGAGTAGCCATTGTCTATCCCAGCAACATCAGATACAACATAGGAACCTACCCTGGGCTAGCAGCCAGTTCATCGTAGGGCCCACTCACACACATGCAAAATCATATTAACATGGGAGCCAATTCAGAATCACCCAATAGGCTTATACACTATTCTTTGAGGAATTTAAAAGGAAATCATTCTTAAACATGACATCTATTACAAATAAAACTGAAACAGATGACCTTGCATATGACTATTTTTCTTTTAATAAGTAATTCCAAAACACTGTGATGCTTAAAACCTAGTCTAAATATAACTTTAGACATAAAGAGGATTAATCATATACACAGATGGTACAAATAATGCAGTTAAATAGTAGCATTATCACCACTTCATTCCATGTATTCATTCATCATAACATATATTCTGAAAATATGACAAAAAATGTAAATACATGAATAAATACACCTAACCCAACCAAATGATCACCATCCTTGACAAACAAGCTAGCCACTCCAATCCTGTATTGGTTTTGGCAGAATCTACTCATCATGGTGCCACAGAGTAGCAAGAACATATTTCATGTTGATCATACGACCAACGTAGGTAAGAATTTCACATATATTACATGTGACAACAACTTTGAACTTGTACTTAAACTTGAATTAATTAATGAACTCCTAAATCAAAACATGGCATTAAAGATAAATAATAGTGTGATAATTGCATTACTGCCTCAAAGCACCAGAGACCTGGGTTTTCTCCCTGGGCATGGCACTGTTTGTTCACAATTGGTATTTTCTACCAATGTCTCTGTAGGTTTTTCTCTCACATTTCAAAGATGATCATCTAATTGTCCTCTCTGAATTGCTCCTATGTAAACAACAGATTGTGGTATGCAATGAACAATTATTGTGGCCACGGATTCTCACCTCAGTCAGTGATCCAGCATCCCCATGCTTGCCTCCTTCAGTGCTCTAGTGATCTATAGCCTAATAAGCTCTCTGCACTTTCTACTTACTGGTGATTGATTACTGGAGCGGAGCAGTCTTCTACTGAACTAAAACCTCAAGCTCTTACAAACCATCCGCTCTCCTGCTCTGTCCTTTTTTAATTCCTCCTTTTACCTCACTCAGGGCCCTTTCATACTAATGTGGATGTGGCATCCTAATTACAATCTGCGGATTGCCAATGTGGAACAACTGAGCCGATCACCTGCCTGTTAACAGGTACTCAGCTTGCCTCCACACTGAACACCCTGTGGCCACAACTGCAGAACCCTAGACACACTGTGTTTAAAATTAAAAACCTGCACACTGCCACAGACCCTTAACACACATTATCACAAATACATATTCTAGTCATAGTAGCAAAAATTAAACTCAATTATAAAGTAATAAAACAAGTGAAAATTGCTTCAGTCCTCACGCTTATTGTTCAAACCTTGTTATCCTGGCATCCCCTGATAATATTATCAAATATGAGTTTGCTTAATAGTAAACCACAATACAAAAGCCACAGATTCAGATGCCCATCAGCAACCTTCCAGGGAGCTATATAATCCAATTGTGGAGTGGTCTAGAGCTGTGGTTCTGTTCTTAAAGATATCAACATGCTTTTCCAGGCTAAATTCAGATATTTGGAGGCCTGTTTTGTATTTAGATCATACATGGCCCACCACTGAAAATTTTTGACATGGTGTGATTTCACTGTGCTCTCCCCAAGGATCTAATAGGCTTGTAAAACAAATACGGTCATGTGTGCTTTGACCATAGATCAATAATGGAGGATGAGATTTCACACTTGGTAATGGAATTTGTTTGACACTCCAACAGGAGAAAATAATTGCAATTTGGAGCTTAAAGTAGGTCAGTAAACACTGTACTACTCTGTTATGATGGAACATTTAAAAGTTTGTTGCTTTCTGTTGTAGCAGAGGACCTGGTCTGGAGCAGGATTGCAGACAGATGTACAAAGTACAAGACAGGAGTTAGACCATAACTACCAGCAGGAAATACTACATCTCAATTACACTTTCCAGCTATTTAATATGAACAAGTTACCAAGGGTTGGACTCGCCCTTTACAGGAATGTTGGGATTTACCGCTGCAGGGATACCTGTGGTCACCTGGTTCTGCCCAGATGGCTCCAGGAGTGCCAGAGGTCAGCCATAACAACAGAAGTGGTCCCATGTTACAAGATGAAAGTCTTCTCTAATCACTTCAGTAAGTGTGCTGTCAGAAGCAGGCTGATGGGAACTGGTGCGTAGCCACACTACTCAGTAGACAGGTACAAGTTTGTGCAACTAGGCCCCAAAAGGCTGTTCAGCTTTTGCTCTTTATTATGTTATTGTTTATTTTGTGCCATGTGGTCCCCAACAACCTGTACAGCTGATTGTTATGATTCGACTTACTCTACCACCTCAAATGGGTTCTGTTAATTCTTAATCGTTATTTTGAATTTTGATACTTTTTAATAATTTCTAATGACATCTTATTGGCAACATTTTAGTGGTGTGAACGTTACAATATTGTATTGTTTTACCATGGTTCTGGCTATATTGTTTCTAACAACAGCATCCTGTTGCTACCAGATCACAATATTATAAAAATTTCAGCAAGCATGTTACAGGCATCCTTGATTTGGATAATCTTCATTACTCCAGAGCTCTTTCCTCTTTAATGCTAGGTGCTTTAATACATTTTCTAGACTTAGTTTTGTGATTTGTGCATTGGGTTTAGTTAACTGCCTTTTATAGTTTGTCTCTTCATGTACTGACCACCCTCTATCCTTCTTATTAAGAATTACTTGTCCCCATTTTGGCACTTTCATCTTCTGGTCCTTTCTTAAAAAAAAAAAAAAAGACACAGACCCTCACACCATGTCCTTAATGCTGTTTATTACATCTCATTAGTAAACACACCATTTTATTGTTTAACTCACCATCTTTCACATTTCACAAAACTGTGTAGATGACAGTGGATTTTAGGAGTGGTCCCACAATATTATCCCCTCTCTCATATGTAATACAGCTCTGAAAGTTGTGGAAACCTTCAGGTTTCTGGGATGTGTAATCTCCCAGGACTTGAAATGTGAGATCAATGTAGGATCCATCATAAAAAGGGCACAACAGCAAATGTACTTCCTGCGACAGCTTGAGGAAGTTCAACCTTCCAAAAGAGTTGCTGATTCAGTTTTCCACAGCAGTCATTCAGTTTGTTCTCAACTCATCCATAACAGTGTGGTTCGGATCAATGACTAAACATGACAAAAAAAGGCTAAATCAAATAATCAGGTCTCCCGAAAATATCACTGGTGCCAGTCTGCCCACCTTACTGACCCCTCACACCTAGGCCAAAACCTTTTTGAACTTCTTCCATCAGCCAGGCATTATAGATTAATATAGGCCAAAACAAGAGACACAAGAAAAGTTTTTTTTCCGACAGGCCATCAAGCTCATAAATGGTTAGTTTCATCCCCCAGGCCTCCCAGGGTCTTGTAATAATGTTCAAATATTGTTAATATGTTTTTTTTTTCTTTTCAGAGTTGCACTTTCCATGCACATACATATATATACAGTAATCCCTCCTCCATCGCGGGGGTTGCGTTCCAGAGCCACCCGCGAAGTAGGAAAATCCGCGAAGTAGAAACCATACGTTTATATGGTTATTTTTAGAATGTCATGCTTGGGTCACAGATTTGCGCAGAAACACAGGAGGTTGTAGAGAGACAGGAACGTTATTCAAACACTGCAAACAAACATTTGTCTCTTTTTCAAAAGTTTAAACTGTGCTCCATGACAAGACAGAGATGACAGTTCTGTCTCACAATTAAAAGAATGCAAACATATCTTCCTTTTCAAAGGAGTGCAAAGCAAGCAGTCAAAAAAAAAATCAATACGGCTTTTAAGTATGCGAAGCACCGCCGGTACAAAGCTGTTGAAGGCGGCAGCTCACACCCCCTCTGTCAGGAGCAGGAAGAGAGAGAGAGAGAGAGAGAGAGATAGCGAGAGACAGATAAAAAAAATCAATACGTGCCCTTTGAGCTTTTAAGTATGCGAAGCTCCGTGCAGCACGTCCTTCAGGAAGCAGCTGCACACAGCCCCCCTGCTCACACCCCCCTACGTCAGCGCAAGAGAGAGAGAGAGAGAGAGAGAAAGTTAGCTGGATAGCTTTTCAGCCATCTGCCAATAGCGTCCCTTGTATGAAATCAACTGGGCAAACCAACTGAGGAAGCATGTACCAGAAATTAAAAGACCTATTGTCCGCAGAAACCCGCGAAGCAGCGAAAAATCCGCGATATATATTTAAATATGCTTACATATAAAATCCGCGATATATATTTAAATATGCTTACATATAAAATCCGCGATGGAGTGAAGCCGCGAAAGGCGAAGCACGATATAGCGAGGGATCACTGTATATCCATATTACTAAACGAGAATGGTAAACCGGATATGGATGCAGGGACCTGCCCATGGATGCAAAAGACATAGTGTGCAATTGCCACACAAAGCCCCCCCCCCCCCCCCCAGAGTGAAACGGGAGAGACTACGAACCGTCAGAGTAGGAAACAAACTAAACGAGAATGGTAAACCGGATATGGACGCAGGGACCTGCCCGTGGACGCAAAAGACATAGTGCGCAGGCGCCACACAAAGCAACCCCCCTACCCCCCTACCCCCCAACCCCCCCCCCCCCCCCCCCCAAACCAGAGCAAAACGGGAGAGGCTACGAACCGTCAGAGTAGGAAACAAAGTAAAATGTCATAAAGAGGTTAAAGAACAGGGACAAACACATGGAGAGCAGGTTACAGAGCAAAGCCCCCCTGCCCAGAGTAAAACGAGAGAGACTACGAACCGTCTGACATGCCGCAAGCGGGATAAAGCGAGGTCAGAAATAAAAGACAGAGTAGGAAACAAAGTAAAACTTTATAAAGGGATTAAAGAACGGGGACAAACCCGAGATGGTACGGACACGCGTCTGAAACCGCGGAAGCAAAACTGTCTCGGCTCCAAAACCAAACAGCTCAACAACTAACACAGCTTCAACACCGAGCCCGCGTGGACAGATCTAATAAACGTGGACGCCTACAACGCGCGTCTCAAACTGCGTAGGCAAAGCAGGCACGGATTCAACACGACACAGCTCGAGTGACCGAGATACAAACACGTGCCTGCCTAGATATAATTAATGAACGCAGGCGCCTACAACCTGCGTCTGAAATGCCGCAGACCAGGCAGGCACTGCTCCAAAAAGAAAGAGCTCGACTAAACGAAATACGAAGTGAAACGGGAAACACTACAGAGTCCGCAATGCTCCACAATGCACCGCACAATAGTTCGGAAAGAGCTTCATAGTAACAGTGGGGAGACCCACAGTGACACGGGCGAACGCTCCGTATTAAACATACGTCATCCTCACACGTCCAATCTATACAGCATAGGTGAATCACATTACAGTGCTGCATTATTAACAGTACCATAAACATCACAGTATCGCAAACAAATGAAAATTATTACTCGAAAAAGGGAAAATATATTCACCATGGACCAGGTGTCATTGAAACAAAAGCAGAATAAAGAGAGATCACAAATGAAAGACAGAGTAGAAAGCAAAGTAAAACGTCATAAACAGGTTAAACGAGGGGGCCAAACACATGGACAGCAGGTTACAGATAATGAAGACCGGAATTCAAAAGCTTCAAAAACAAAAGCTCGACTGACCGAGATACAAACTGAAAAGGGAAACACTACGGGGTCCGCAGTAGTCCACAATGCACCGCATAATATTACGGATGGAGCTCCGTATTAACAGTGGGGGGCCCCAGAGTGACACAGGTGAACGCTCCATATTAAACGTGCGTCATCCTCACACGTGGCTGCCCAGCGGACACGGGTTCAAAACGCTGGGGGTAGGCGAGCGAAGCGAGCAGGGGGCGGAGCCCCCTTGTATATATATATATATATATATATATATATAGGGCCGGGGCCCCTGCCTGACCGGGACGCCCCATCAGCATATGTTCCAGGGGAGCAAGCATGGGAGACCCAATACCTCCCCCTGGATGCTGGATGGCAGCCTCCCTGGGTTGCAGTGGTGCCTCAGACTCCCGCAGGGCTTCATGGTGCTTGGAGTTTGGTGCAGACCTGTTGGGTTCCACAGGTGCCGCCAGGGGGTGCTGCAGCGGGAACCGCTGGGCTTTTGTGGACAGTATTTTCGCTACACCGGCCATCAAGCACCTGGAGCACTTCTGGGTGCCTAATAAAAGGAGCCAGCGGCCACCACTCGGGAGCCTGAGTCGGGAGGTGGAGGACGAGGTTGCCTGGGAGGAGTGGTGGAGGAAGACGAGTGTGGTGTGCTTTATTTTGATTTATTGTGTTGGTGTTTTGGGACTGTGTTAGGGCTGAGGGACACGGGGAGGACATGGACCTCAGATGAAGAAAATAATATCTTTTGTTGATTTTACGCGTGCCTCCGTTGTGAGCCTGTGCCAGGTCAGGCGCATATATAGCGTCTTTTACTATATATATACCTGTATATATATAATTAATTCATTAATGTATATATATATATAAATGTATATATATTTACATTCTCTATCTTGTGCTTTTTTGTCTCAGGTATGTCATTAACTGTTGTGTGTATATCGATTATGTAACTTTTAATTGGAGAGTCACCAAAACCGGAGTCAAATTATTTGTATGTGTGCATACTTGGCCAATAAATTTGATTCTGATTTATTTTGGTTGCTGGGCCAAGTGAATGGCATCCCCTACCTGTTACACTGGATACAAAAGTTATGTTGACCACCTGGACAGTCTACTAGCGGTTATCACAGTTATTACCAGGCTTTTTTTCTGCTTTTACAGTACATACATAACACAGTCAAATACAAGTGAAGTAACACAAAAATTTCCAATGTGCAAGCAGTGCCAAGACACCATGAATAAGAAGGTTAGAAAATATGCAAATATGCAAGCAGTGCGGGAGCGGCAACAAACTGAGGGGTTTCTGTTGGAGAATTCTGCATTGAAGCTGGACTAGAGAGAGAGCAAGAAAAAGACATTGACAGAGAGAAGACACAGCTTCATTAAAATTACAGCTTACTGCTATTTTTGGATATATTGGTGATACACTGCTATAACGACATCATCCACCTACACTTGTAAAAAAGAAAAGCATTTTTCTTCTTTTTGTATTTAAATGTTTTCTCTTGAGCTCAGCTGAATTAAGCAGTAAATTAAGCATACAACCTACACTGTGTAACCAGTGGACCACTGCAAAAAGTTAACATAATCCACACATTTATTAATGTAATTACAATCTAAACCATACCTAGCCACAATTACCTGCTACATATATTTGTGATGTATGTAAAGGCTTGACTTTGAGAGATGTTTCTGGTAAGGGTCAGTAAAATCCCTGGCCCCATAACTGTAACAGATTGGCTCAGTGAGGCTGACAGATATTCCCCTGTGATTTCATAATCTATTCTTAAATGGTGTGTGCATGATGCTTCTGTTCACTGGACAAGCAACAGGGTTGTTCTATCAGAATGACATGTCAATTATTGTTACTATATTTTGACATGGCCTGTGGCTGACGCATTATTCAGTTAAATAATCCAAAGGCAGCTAATAAATAAGTATAATTAATATCCAAGAAGACACTTTTGTACAACTTGAAATACAGTGAAACACTAAAGATCCCAGGAAATCTGACTGGTCATACAGCTTGATAAAGTATATTGTTCTGTCCATTCTCTCGTAGCTCTCTATACTGACTCTCGGATCTCCACCCAACATGATTGTGACTGCCTGAATGTTTCCAAACTTCATCATCTCCTCCTTTCTCTATATCCTATCCAGTTGCAACTCATCCCACATACAATGACAAAGTCATTTCTCATCTAACTTATTATTGTTTCTTCTCTCTTTCTATATTTATCAGAAATGGTGATACAGATGTTAGCTAGTGTCAAAGCCCAGCCTGGTCACTGTTTGTGTAAATTTTGTATCACTGTTCCATGTCCAATGTTCCATTATTTGTTTTGTTTTCCTCCATCATTCCAAACACAGGCATATTAGGGTGACTAAAGACTCTAAAAGGTCTCTCTACGAATGTGGAAATGTGTATGCAGCAGACTGGTAGTCCTGTCTAGTGTTTGGTCCTGCCAAGCTCTGATGCTGCCAGTATGGAACCTGACACCTTAAAGCTCTGAAATGGATTAGATGAATTCAATAATGAATAGACGGAACTATTTATAATTTGCTTTACATATAAGTTTTACAGTTTTAAAGATGCTTCTATCACTGCACTTCATAATATCAATGCTATCATTTGAGTACTGCTGACATGTTATTTCCCAATTAATTTTCATGTTCTAATAACTATAACAGACAGCCTGCTACACAAAAGATAGCCTCATTTTTAAAAGCCCAACTAGTTACTTGACCAGAGGGTGTTCTGCTTTGGCTCAGTTAGCTAAGGTGATTATCTTTTGCACTCACATAGTGGGAAGGAGCAAAGTTCACCTCTCAGGTGGCCCAGTGGGAAACACCTGCACCTATGTGAATACAAAACCAGGTATGTAACTGTACAGTCAGAGTATCAATAGTACTTTAACAGATCACAATGTTTGGGCTGAGTTAACACATTGCCACAACCAAAGCACAAGACATCAAGGCTGAGGCCTCATGGCTACAACAAAAAGTACTGATGGCAGAGATTGTTTGGCTATGGGTTAATTCCATCTCTGTTACTTTGTGATGGCTGGTCACTTAGAGCAGGGGTATCCAACTTCGGTCCTGGTGGGCAGCAGTGGCTGCAGGTCTTCATTCTAATCCTTTTCCTAATCAGCAAGCAGTTTTCACTTCTAATTGACTCCTTTTCCCTTCACTTTAATAGCCCTATTTTTAAGGATTCAGTCCACTGAATTGATTTGTTTCTTCATTAAATGGCAGCCAAACAGAAACTAGATGTGAAACGAGCCAACAGATGACCAGCTAAATTGGAACATCAAACTCCAGCCAATTTCACTCCAACCAGTTTCTTAATGAGAAGCCAATTCTTGCTGTTAATTAAAGCCATTATTGAACATTCTGACTTGTTGATGCTCTCATTCTGCCACAGAAGACTGTTCAAGATGTTTTGGTGACCTGAGCAGACCAACATGACCGAGACCTTCACCTTTCTTTATTTTCAGCATTAGCTGGTCATGTGGCGGCTTGTTTTGTGTCTCATTATTGTTTGGCTGCTCATTAAGGAAAAAGAAAAAACTAAGGGGTCTGAGTCACGTCAATTAAAACTAAAGCAAATCAAGTTAATCAGCAGCAAAAATGACTCACTAATTAAGAAGATGGTTAGAATGAAAACCTGCAACCACTGCAGCCCACCAGGACCAGAGTAGGACACCCCTGACTTAGAACATCACCTTAGTATCTTCACCCATGTCACCCTTCTTAAGATCCACATCATAATGAGCTCTTCTAAATATTCAGATGTTTAGATCAAAAACTTTATTGCTTTAACAGTGAGACCTCCCAGCTTGATAATTATGCAAAATTCAAAATTCAACAAAGAAATAGATGAATAAAAAAATCTAAATCAACATTTTTTGCAATATTCATCTCAGTCCGGGAACTAAACAGGATTGTTAACATAAGGATATGACGATAAGGAAAAATTTTGTATAGTGTCATGGTTCAAAATGTTCTCCAATTTTAAACATTATATGAAAAGGCTTTGTGTGTTATCCATGCCCGAAGAAGTTGTTACAAGTACTGAAAATCTATCAGCTTGAGAATAAAATGGCATTCCTTTTTAAAAAAAAATGATTTTAAATAATTAGAATAAAACCTGTACTATTCCAATAAATACAGGTCTTTATCTGTGATATTTATTTTACACAGTGTTTCTTGTACATCTTCTATCAAATGTGCCAGTACTTCTGAAGGCCATCGTACGTCCCTAGGGATTAATACAAAAAAACCTGCCTTCTTAATCTTCTTAATATTTTATTTTTGTACCATTTATTACAACTTAGTGTTCTTCTGTTTTGATGGTTTTGAAATAATTATGGAGAAATGAAAAATGGGAAGACTGAGCATAGGAAAAGAAATAGGGATCAACATAAGAAACCTATGGAAAAAGGCAAACGCAGCTATAATGAAGCAGCTGACTTGATAGTTATTGGTGACAGTATGACTACTATAATTTTTTATCATCCCTGTACAATCTGGCAATAGGTACCAACTGAGCCTGCTAGTGTGTTAAAATAGTTTATTATCTGTGACCTAATAAGTGAGACAATGGTCACATGCACTAAGTGAGAAAGTTTATTTTTGCTCTTACAATTTAATATGCACTAAACTTAGCACTAATTTAATGATCTAATCTAACCTGGCCCTACTAATCTACAGTATAAAATCCAGCATACTCCAAAAATGCATGTTTCTGAGGAAATAAAAAGCTGTACATTTTACTACTTTGATTTTATTCCCATTTGCGGAACCCTTCCATGTTAATTCTAAATTTATCCCAAAGGAGATAAGGTGAGTGGGTATGTGCATGAGTGTCCCCTGCAATGTAGCCTACTGGCATCCAGTCTAGATTTAGTTCCTGCCTTGGTCCTAGTAGTGCTGAGATAAGCACTGGCTCTTTAAGACCCTGAACTGAATATGCATGTTAAAAAAGGCAGAAGAATGGTCAGATCTCTATAATGAAATTCAAGTACACTTGCATGTACAATTAATAGCTCAGCTTGTGCACAATGTGACAATTAAATCTGATGATGTTAATACACAGGAACATTGTAATCACAAATTAAATGGCTAATAATAAACTTACTAACCTTACTAGTGGGGTCTCATGATTGGTTTATATAGGAACGATGAACACTGGCAACATTGATCTCCCCCCCCTCCCCCAAAAAAAGACAATTTCATGGAAAAAGTAAAGCCCCACTCATTTTGGGACTGAAATGTCAACCATTGTTGCTGGAATAAAAATATAAAATTAAAATAATAAGAAAACAAGACAGTATGACAACAAAAATGAAGAGGAAAACCATGGGAACTGTAATCATCAACAACAGTCATTTTGCAGTCCTTCTGTATCTGCCATAACCAGTTAACACCGCTGGAACACAGAAGCAATATCAGCCATTGAATTTGCAGCTCAGGGTTTTTTTTGTTTTTTTTTCTTCATTCTAGCAGACAGGCCTCTCCAAGTGTCTCTACATTGGCAGGAACCACATAATATTTCCAGATATTAGGATCCAGGGCATCTCAAAGATGATGCATGGGGTTAAGGTGAAGAGACAAGATACACAATGACAGCATATGCACACCTGTATTCCTAAGAACAGTTGTGACTACAGCGGCTCTGTATTGTCTGGCACTGTCCTGCTGTAGGATCAGGCGATATATCTAATATATAAGGATCAAAATCAGTGTGTGTGTATATGTCTGGAATACAAATCCACACCATTGGACCAATCTCTGCCAAAGTTTGCACAACTCCCTCATTTGATCAGGGGACGACTGTAGATCAAGGTTTTATTTCTATATTTTTTCTGACCTCACTTGGAAATTCAGTTTAGTTTTAGTTTTCCTTCATTGTGTATTTTTAGTTTTAGTTTAGTTTTTATTTCACAAACACATTTCTATTTTATTTTTATATCTATTAGTTTCAGTTTTTGTAATAATTATGGCATGGAGTTCCTACAGAGTTTAGTTTTGTGTCACAACCAGACAGAACTGTACACTTAATGGATTTGGATATGAGTTTAACGTTAGTGGAAGCTTACTACACTACTTTGTTTACTATCTGGTTTTGTTTTTAACTAATAATAACAAGCATAATCAAAACCAGATACTACATATGAACAATTTTACACAATTTTATAATTTTTAAAATATTTTCTATGTCATTTGTGCTGAACAAATCTGTGCTGACTGTTGGCACTTTTTATCTTTTTCTTTTATTGCCCAGAATGGGCCAATTTGTAATGAAATTATGTGAATTTTAAGGTTTGAGGGTTTTTTTTTACTCTAAATGTCTACAGCACATAATATATCCTGCTCCAACAACAATGTGCTTAAAATAAATTCCTTCAATATTGCTGTAAGAAAGGCGGTATATTGTGCCAGACCCGGCACAGACTTGACACAGGAGGCACATATAAAACAAAAAGATTTTTATTTTTCTTCAGCTGGAGGGCACATCTTCCCCATAATCCCTCCAGCCACAACACAGTCCCAAGCACTAAGGTACCACACTCCTCTCTCTTTCTTTCACCACCACCACTCCTCCACAGCTTTGTCCTCCTTCCACCCGACTCTGGCTGTCGAGCGGTGGTCGCTGGCTCCTTTTTATTGGGTACCCGGAAGTGCTCCAGGTGGTTGATTAGTTACATCCGGCTGCACTTCCAGGTAAGGTGATACCAGTGCCCAAAAGGGCCCAGCCGCTCCTGTAGCAGCACCCCTTGGCGGTGCCTGTGGAACCCCACAGAGCTGCACAGAACTCCAATCCCGATGAAGCCCTTGGGGTGTCCGAGGCACCGCTGCAACCCAGGGAGGCTGCCATCTAGCGTCCAGGGGGAGATACTGGGCTTCCCACCCTTTTCCCCCTGGCAGATGTGGTGAAGAGGCGTCCCGGCCAGGCATGGGCCCTGGCCATCCATCACATTGCATTCAAAAATCTCCCATACTGGGCTTTGTTACTTTCTACCAGCCATATTGATCTCTGATTCCATCTCAGGCACATACAATTTGTAAACAGAATTTTGCCACCTGCGGGCCTGAAAAGATATCAAAAATCAGAAAATTGATTCTACTGTGTTCTGACAGGTGTGATCATGAAAATCACAGGGGCTTAGGAAAAACAGGGCTCTTAGACTTGAATCAGTATGTAGACCCCACCTAGCAATATTGAGGGAAACAAAGAAAAACAAGCATTTAGTGTCAAGGTTAGGGGTAGTGAGACTTGAATAGCCCATGCATAAGAACAGTAACCCCATAATGAGCAGAGCAACAGCAAGTACTAGGAGTATGGACGGGCACAAAACGACAGAGATCTGAGATTAAGAACAATACAGTGATCCCTCGCTATATCGCGCTTCGCCTTTCGCGGCTTCACTCTATCGCGGATTTTATATATAAGCATATTTAAATATATATCGCGGATTTTTTGCTGGTTCGCGGATTTCTGAGGACAATGGGTCTTTTAATTTCTGGTACATGCTTCCTCAGTTGGTTTGCCCAGTTGATTTCATACAAGGGACGCTATTGGCAGATGGCTGAGAAGCTACCCAACTTACTTTTGTTTCTCTCTCTCTCTCTCTCTCTTGCGCTGACTTTCTCTGATCCTGACGTAGGGGGTGTGAGCTGGGGGGCTGTTCGCACACCTGGACACTACGGACACTCGTCTAAAAATGCTGAAAGATTATCTTCACGTTGCTACCTTCTGTGTGCAGCTGCTTCCTGAAGCGACATGCTGCACGGTGCTTCGCATACTTAAAAGCTCAAAGGGCACGTATTGATTTTTCACTGTTTGTTTTCCTCTGTCTCTCTCTCTCTTCCTGCTCCTGACGGAGGGGGTGTGAGCTGCCGCCTTCAACAGCTTTGTACCGGCGTGCTTCGCATACTTAAAAGCCAAACAGCCCTATTGATTTGTTTGGTTTTCTCTCACTTTCTGACATTCAATGCTCCTGACGCGCACTCCTTTGAAGAGATATGTTTGCATTCTTTTAATTGTGGGACAGAACTGTCATCTCTGTCTTGTCATGGAGCACAGTTTAAACTTTTGAAAAAGAGACAAATGTTTGTTTGCAGTGTTTGAATAACGTTCCTGTCTCTCTACAACCACCTGTGTTTCTGCGCAAATCTGTGACCCAAGCATGACAATATAGAAATAACCATATAAACATATGGTTTCTACTTCGCGGATTTTCTTATTTCGCGGGTGGCTCTGGAACGCAACCCCCGCGATGGAGGAGGGATTACTGTATATACATTATCTAAACCTGTTTATCTAGAGTAGGATCACAAGAAACCTGTAGCCTACCCCTGCAGGTTTGGATGTAAGGCAGGAAAAATCCCTGGTATGCAATATGCATGATATGCCTGATGTTAAGAACAAAAAGAATAGAATATTTCAACTAGTGATTGGTCAGTAACAATATGCTGATCTTGTATGATGACCTAGTCAGTCTCTCAATCAGTGTTGTTTTATTTTCAAAAACCAGGAGTGGTCTCTCCTAGACTTTCTTGTATACTCAGATATGGGGATGGATATTTGAGAAGTAAACCGCAAAGCAATGAATGTATTTTTATATTACGTATGTACATTAAAGAACCATCAACAACAAATCAAATCAAATTAATAATATATTGAACAATTATTATAAAAGTAAAGTTGAATAAATCGGACTCTGCAGCTGCATGAATAAAAAAAAAAAAAAACGAGTATGCATTCAAAGTACCACTTCCGGGTGATGGATTTGGTCCAAAAGTTAATACAGATCTACAATTTTGGTGTAACAACCACATGCCGAATTTCATCCATCTATCTAGTTGCATTTTTGAGTTATCGTGCTTATACACACACTTACTTGTTGTGACCTCATCTGTTTTTTTGTGTTTGTGTCTTTTGCATCTTGTAGGACCAATGCAACTCTTATTTGTGTTTTTGACTTAAACTGAACACAATGTTGACATTCGTTTTCACTTTTAAATTGTACTTTATAATACTGAAAATCATTCCCATCTTACTGAGAAGCCGTTACAGTTTACTACGGGTGGCACTATTTTGTGTCTTTAATGCATATTTCTATATTAATTCTACCCAGGGATGACCAGGAGTATGCAGACCATGATGAGATCATGGATATGGATAGAACCTCTGAGAGTTAGTGAGTACATTTTGATTAGTGTTTTCTGGTAAAAGAAGTTAATGCTATGAATTATCAATTATAAATTTTAAGGTTTTGTTTTGGGCTTGACGATATATTGGTTAGATTATTTTATGTATTGAACATGGCTAGGTATTCTGTCAATTGATTCATCTTCTTGTCCCTTATTCTGTGGCTTCTGCTTTTTATTGTATTTGGTAAAACATATTTGTCGTTAAGGTTCCCAGTAAGAGGAAGCCAGTTTAAGAAGCACTTAGCATTTAAGACGAGTCTGGGAGCACACAGTTAAAAAAATTAAACATACTACTTTATTTGTGATGAATTTGGGAAATACTTGTAAATTATGGGAAACACTTGTAAATTAATAACCAATTGTAAGATGAAGTCTGTGATGTTTTCATACAATGTCTCAGTCAACAACCATCAAATGACATATAATGGTGCTATGTTTGGGAACGATAATTTAAAATATCATGGTAATCTGAAATAAGCATAGTTGAGCGTAGTGGATGAAAAATGCAGTTGTTTTGTTCAATTAAGACGCATTTTGATTAAGACGAAATTGGGCCTGATGCTGCAGCGCAAAAAAGACCTATTTTTTCTCGGCATTGGTGCATGTGCATTCGACACTCACCGTACATACGCACTCAGACCGACCAAGGAGCCTAATTGCTTGCGATTCAACCAAAAAGCCTTTATTGAACATGAATAATAATAACGATGTAGTATCGTTACAACTCGAGATTAACATCAAAATATGTAACATCAAAATTCAATAGCAATTGTCTGAAAAGTGCACTTAATGCAGAAAACCTAACAATGAAATACACAAAATTTTGTAATTCTCTTACGAAACAGAGTAAGAAAAAATGAATATGCAGAGACATTGAGTCAAAGTGACTCAGTTCAGGCTCTTGAGGGTAAAAATTTGTCCACGATTTAAATTTCATAATAGACCAGAATCCTGTCGAGGATTTTAAAAATTCTAAACATCCATGCCGGGCCCGCAGGCCGGCTTTTAGTTTTACCTTTATAGATAACCATTTAAATAGCCATCGATTTTTACTGTACAACTAACTTTCAAGGTGAAAAATTTACTACATGGCACTTACCGAACAATAATAAACTGGCAAGAATCCCTAAGATATTGCAAAAAACACAACTAAATTACTAAGTAAACTGTTTAACGTAAAATTGATAGAATTAACTTGAAATCTTTGGTTAACAATAAACACAACAACGTTATAGTTACGTCACAGCACAAAGAACAATAGTCTTCTTCTATAATACGCTACCATGGCTGTTTGTTTGTCTGTCCAGGATTTTAAATCACCTGTAGCTCGCAAACCATTTCACCTATTGACTTGAAATTTGGTACACATATACTACGTGACGTCTACTATCCGCTTTCGGGGTGATGATTTTATTACTCTTTTTATTTTTATTTTATTTTATTGTAGAATCAACTCTAGGCAGAGCGCAGCAAGGCGGCCGTGCAGTGCATGCGTATGTGCGCCGTTCTCATTCCCTACCACCTTCGCTAATCATTCTTGAGGCAGATTGAAGACTTAAATGCCAGCTTAAGTGAAAGATTAAAGAAAATGTACTAAGTAATTGCAACACAAAAACTAACTTAATCAGTTTTAACGTGAAAAGATGCCGATGAAAGAAGAGAAGCAGCGGGCCGCTAGGGTGGAGTAAAGAAGAGCTGCTCAGGAAGCAACAAGCACATCAACCTCTGAGCAAACGAATGCTAAACGTACAGAGAAAGAGGATGAAAACTATGAATGCTCAAGTCAAGGGTATTCACTGCACATTATCGTGCAGTGCACCGTTACTGGTAACTGTATAATAAGTGACGCTTTGTCTAGGTGTCCGAAAGTTGGACTCCAAATTTCATTCTAAGAATTATTTTGAGGTTAATATAGCAAAGGAAAACTGTTCAGCTTCCGAAAAATTCTCGTCTGTTTTCATCTGGGCCTATTTCAGGAATGGGCCTAATGCTGCAGCATCAATAGCACCCACCTTAATCCGGCCATGGTTTTGTTGACATAGCAGTAAGAATGCCACCAATGGACAGCCTTTCACTTCAGTAATGCACCTTATCTTCAGAAAACCCACACAACCCTCGTAAAACCCACCCAGCCCAGTGTATCAAAAAGGGGTTAAAAATATTGAACAGAAGGGTACCAGACAAAGCAGTGAGGCAATCTGAAATACCTGGGCACCGATCTGTCAATAAAAAGATAACTCAGTTCAAATAAGAAACAGTAACAGATGTGGAATAAAATGAGGAGGAACTGAGAGTGAGCTATCATCTTTTAGCGTCTGTGCAGTAAAACATAGAAAAATTGTATCCTGCTGCAAGGCATTTCTACATCAAATGCCAGGACACAGAAAAAATGATAACCATAATTTACAGAAAAGGGTCTCTTTGTTCATTTGTCAAAAGGTCATATAGGACAAAATGAGCAAAGAGAGAGCTGGATTCACAGTTTTTCTCTATGGAAGAAGATATGATTAGAAATACCACAAAAAAAGAACCCCTCCTGAAAATACACTAATACACTGGGTGATGAAGTTGGGTCTTGAGTGGACAGATTATTACTGGAAATAAGACATGGCAGAAGAGGCAGATATTTTTGCTTTAGAAAGTGACCCATACATGCAGTTATGATCAGTGGGTACATATTGTACATCTAAACTTAGCCACAGGACAACTCCTTCATTTAAACTCTTGTTCTGAGATAGAAATGGTTTTGTCCTCTCCTCAGCATATTCACTGGTCAAATATTAGCAGAACAACTTATCTACTGAAAGTTGTGCCAAAGAAAAACAATTGTCTTTTTAAAACACTCGGCCAAATGCCAGCAAGAAACACTATGACTTTTTATCATCTTGTGCATCACCGCGGCAGAGCATCTTAATATGACAGTCACATGTGTGCCTGCATTGCCAATCTGTCACTGGCATGATAAACCACTGATCTGCCCTAGAACACTGTAATGTCTCTTTGACCCTGATGCTGTAGCTCATCGGAGCAGAAAAAATACTCCTCAGCAAGATGGTGGAGCTACACTTGAGAATTACAACCGGGTAGGGGAGATCAGCCAATTCTGCAAATTATTCTAAAAGTTGTCACCCTCCACTTTGAAAATTAGATCTGTATGCTACAATTGTCAAATACTTATTAAAATCACATCATTCTAGTGAATACAATTTTTAATGCCTTGTTAGAATGGAATCATACATCATTATAAATTAGCTAACCCAATAAAAGTATCTGACATTACAGGCTTTTAAAGTCATTATTGTCATGTGTACAGAGTACTGTGAAATTCTGTCTACTGTATTTGAATAATTGCAAACTTTATCAACATTTATTTTTACTCTGCATCCTTTACCAAAAGAGTTTTATCTTGTCAAGTGTTCCAAGTTTTGTCTCAGTCTGACCGTCTCCTGTGTACCTCAGCACCTCCAATGGAAAGGTGCAGACTGCAGACAACTCCAAGTGTGAAACATGTGATAGTTAAGTATGATGGAAAGGGGTGGAATTGCCTCATCATTTCCAAATTATAACAACAATGTACTGTATCTGTGCCAACATAAGTGAAAGCTAGAGAAAAATTTAATCAAGAAAAATAAAAGGATTCTTCCTTCCTGACACATAAGATGTTGTACCGTGTTAGCCGTAATGGATGCAATGAGAAGTCAGGCAAAATGACACCTTTTATTGGCTAACTAAACACATTACATTATGCAAGCTTTTGAGGAAGCTTACGGACCTTCTTCAGGCAACTAATAACTTTCTGGCACATAAATAAGAAGTTAATCACAGATGAACAAATGAGAGATTAAGTCCGGGATACCTAAACCTAGCATCTTCTGACGGCAGTTGAGTTATCGTGTAATCAGATCTGGTCTGTTTTGCCCTTTTCATTCTGTGACAATGTCTCCCTGTATTAGCATGTCTTTTCTGTTCTTTACAACCCATGTTCAAATCTGTGGCAGCTCAGCAGGTTGGATTTAGTCAATTAATTCCCTCTGTTTCGTTAGATCCCACAGAGCTTAGATGCATGCCTACTATTAGTCCGTCTCTGGGCAAATTTTAGCCTGTGGTTAAAACTACTATAGCCTCAGTTCATTAGAAGATGCGGCAATTTTAGTTGTAAAGCTTGCCAATTGATATGTTGTACACAGATCTCAAATAGCTGAGTGGGTCCAGTCCAGACAGTGTGCCTCACCTTTGAAATTGCTGCTGGTCAGACTGATCAGCATTTCAGTCTGTGCTCGGCAGATGAGGTCTGGTCACTCACTACTCATTCAGTAGTCAGCATTAGGAAACCTCTCTGTGCAATGTTATATAATGCACCTCATCTTCTGGTTTGATCTTCCAAAGATCTTCAGATCAGGTCAGCCCTCATAATAACTTACCAGTCTACGGCTGAATGTATCCAGTTCTTCTTTCTGATTATTTCTGTTCTAGCAGATGACATTTCTGACACTTTTTGGATATCCCATTACCTGTACTGCATTACTTTTCCATGGTGCTGACTGTACATTAATGTGCACTGAACACAAAGTTAGAGGGCAAATTAAACAACACTGTGCTGTGTGCTCTTTCTCTTAATATGGAGATCATGAAAGGCACCATGATGATAGGCACCAGTGGTAATGATCAAATACCACTGCAAAAGGTCAGCTAAAATTTAAAAGCACAATTATTTTCCCAGTTCTTTAAACAGACAAGAATCCTAATAAGCAAGCAACAGGAGTTTAGCTCAAATATGCAGCAGAGTGTAAAACTATCCTAAAACAAACTAAGACCAGCTGCTAGACATTTCAGATTCAGGTCCTTTTGGCAGTGCCAACAGAGAACGAGAGCCAACCCCCGATTTGCTACCATATGGCTTATTTTTATTTTTCTAGCAAACTGTCACATGGACTGTATTTAGAAAACATGCACCACATGCCCACTTAACTCAGTTGTTGCCAGCGTCTAGCCTTAGACATCACTAATTTCTTGTCAGTAATCTATTCCGATAAAAAAGCCTCTCCCACGTTAAAAAATGTTCACCGCCTTTGCCATCACTCGGCATTCCCAGTAAATTCTTACCAGTGGACCAGCTTGTAATGAAGGATGCTGGGGGTCTTGTCCGACGTGCAGTTGATGCACCACATGGCGGATGTCGTCTGGCTTCAGTTATTTAATTGGGAATTCGTTGATGATGACAAGTGAGAAGTGCCTGTTGTTTCACCGGCTGCGGTTCCGGTACCGGGACCGAGACCGGAACCTGGACTTGCCCAGACGGGATTCCGCAACGGTGGCATCTGCGACGCAGACCGCGGCTGACAATTCAGTGAACAGAGTCAACACATTGATTGCCTGTGTCGCAAGTGCCCTGTGAATAAAACCGCCAACTGTCCTATTTGTGGACTATTGATTACGGCACAAAAAAGCGCAATCTGCGCACTGAAGGGTTCTCTCAGTAAATGAATGTCATAGCCACGCATGGGCGATTTAATTATCAAGAAAATATTGATTACAAATTGAGAAACAACTGAAATCCTCTGCTTAGTGAAATGTTTTGATAGTCTGGCGCTACGTGTCCATTAATCTCCGTAAATCCTCGAGGTGCGTATAGCACACTTTTGTAGTGTTGCGCCGCTTGGTCCAAAAAGAAGCAAAATAGCCCTGCGGCTCAAGTAAACTGAGTGGGCACGGGCGCGCAGTTCGGAATGCCAGACATGGGTTCATAGAGCTTATAGTTTTATATTCACGAAGGCGACAAGTAGCTTGTTCACTAATTAGATGGAGATGACTCTTGTGTTTCTAACAGCTCCGCGTGTTAAATTCAACAATGATGCATACGTGGCGCCACATCCATGTTCCGTTAGTCCTCTTCGGGTGCAGTGTCACAGGTTGGGTTGTCACCTGTGTTTTTCGGTCTGCGTTTTCGTTTTAAACCGAACCCCATCGGGCACTTTTCCCCGAATCTGTCTATCGGTCACTCGTTCTGCATCCGCTGTGATCCTGACAGGACAGATGCGGCACAAGTTACCAGTCCATCCCAAGGTTAAATACGCGATGAAAGAAGAGCCGAGCGGAGTGAGGCATCAGCCCGAGAACGCCAAGTGTAATCCAGCTGGGAGAGAGACACGGTGCAATTCCACTTTGATATGGTGGCTTCTTCAAGACGTCCCAATATGCTGGAGAAAGATGCAGCGTGGAGGCAGAGCAAATCCCGACACGGAGGTGGGATCACCCCCGCAGCCTTTTCTTTCCCACCCACTCCGAGCCCGACCGCCCCCTCTTCATGTTTACCGCTTAAAAACACTCGACTGCATGAAAAGCGGTGACACTGCATCCGTCAGAAACGACACTCTGTTAAAAGCAACAATAAGCAAAAACACCTCCTGTTTACCACGATGCCTTATTCTAAAACCTACCCCCACCAATCCCGAATTTACTTGGTCACATTTGTATAAAATGATTCAACATCCCCCCCAACCCCGAGCCTCGGTACCGTTGTCATGGAAACCGCTTAAGGAAAAGGTTCAATTTTAAGTTGAGTCATAATTAGAAGGGAAGCCTTCTGATTAGCCTAATAAGTCTCCAGTAAAGCCTCCTGGTATTTACACTTTGATAAAGACAAAAGTGGCAGAATCATCCAGGACCTTCACGAGAAAACCACAAAAATCAATTAATAGCTCTTCATTAGGCTGCTATTTGAATTAGCAGGTCATTTTAGGATGGAATCAATCAACACAAGCATTCTGGAAATTAAACAATTTACATGTTTACAAATTATGGAATTATGTATATACTTCATTTAACTCAGTTGTTTTGAATCTGTTCAAGTTGGCAAGTGTGCCATTGTGCCGGATTTTCTAACATAACTTGCTCTCTTCTCCACTTCTATCCCATGAATCACAGCAGCTGTCATTTTTAAAAATGCAGATAGACAGGACAGTGCACACTCCTGGTGTCTAAGTTGTGACATTTTTCCAAGTTTTTAGATGAAGAAAGAAACATAAACATTATGTTTAATGTGAATGGGGATATGGTTGCCTGCAGGTAGCTTTTTGTTGCGGGTTGAAATAAATTAATATATTTAAGATGGGAGTAACTAGAGGGAAAGATGAACATCAGGGATTCCTCTGTTCATAGGGAGAAAGGCTAATGCATCATGCCCATAAAGCCTCCCAGTATAGCAATATCTTTCTAATATTAGTTTGTACCTTTTATGGCTAAAGAATTTACTTAAAATTAATGTAATCTTAAGTCCTAGAGTGGTGCAGTTCTTGATGATTAATTAAAATGAGAGAATGATAAGCCCAAAAAATAACATTAATATGCAATCAACTGAAGGACATGGTGGAGCCTAGTGATCAAGGTGCTAGAATAAAACCCACAGGTCTACTAGCACAATCTTCACTGACGTGCCCAGTGCTCATCTGCAGAAGCATGTTATCAACTTTACTTTTTACTTTGGATAAAGCTGTCAGCGTTATAAATTAAAGTTATGCACTGGCTTTAAGCAGGTAATACCTAACAATAGAAGGAAACTGTAGAATTAATTGATCTTTGTTTTAAATGTTGACATTTACCACAGGCATCATCTCATGGTGTTTATGCAGATAAACACGATTTCAATTCAACTATCAATATAATAATTCAACAATCTATACACTGTATATAAAATGCTAATAGTCTGACCATCTGTCACACGATTACTCGGGAACTACCAGGGCTAGAATCTGGATCTTAATCGAAAGCTTATGACCTGATACTTTCTGTAAATTAAAAAATATGAAGTACCGGCAACTGTGCTTGTGTGTTTCTTACAGAAGAGTGACGTGGCAGAAAGTAAAAGAAGAAAAGCGATACCTACTGAGCCTCAAGCTAACTCTTTTGTAAGTGGCTTTGGATAAAAACCTCAGTTTAGGAAATAAATGTAAATGTAACTGCAGAAGCCGAGTACAGGATGAAGAACACCATAAAAGGAAGGAAAAGAATAAGAGCAGTGCCATCTGCTGAGTGTCAAGCAAATTACAGTAGGTGATTAAGTAATGAAAACAGAGAACAAATAAACAGACATAGTTCTGACACACACAGACAAGCAAGAGGTAATCCTAAATATAGTGTGATATACTACAGAGGTTCCAAAGGGTTTAGGTGGCAGCAACCTCGGGGCCACTTTACTGGGAGGCAGAAAAGATTATTGTATTAAAAGCATGGTCTCCACTAGCCCATATATTGATAATCCCCAAAGACACAGTACATACTGTACTTATTCAGAATTCATACTCAAGTGTAAGTACTGTATTGTGTTTATGGATCATCAAATATAACAAAGAACTCCATAATAGGAAAAAAGAAAAAGAAGAGTGGCAACATCTTTGAGCATCAAGCACATCACAGAAAGTGCTTAACAGAGCAACTGAGCAGCAGGCAGACATGAAGACTCAGAGGCAGGCAAGACAAAATTCAGGACACAGAATGAGAACATGGGAGAAATGCATGCTGACAAATAAGTCCTATTTAGGAAAGTTATACTACTAATGTGATCACCGTGAAGCTGGCTTTCTTCATGGTGAAAACAGAAGGATGGAACAGTTCACCTTGCTCGATATGTATCACCCTTATTTTAAGACTGCAGCTCCACATATTTTATGAATCATAATTATAAAATACACACAACAAAAAGGAACTGTACTACAAGCTGACCCCAACACCGGCAGGACATGAAAGCATACCTAACAGGTTTTACGCAGTGTGTGTCAGGGGAGAGAGTGGAGAACTTTGGTATAAAATTACAAAACAGGATACACTGAGAAGTGACAGACAAGATAATGTGAGGAGCTATACACATCAAGTGAAGTTACCGAACAAAGCTGTGGATGCAAAGTAAAATAACAGGGTAAACTGACAGCTCCATAAGATTATCTTTCAGGCTATAACATAATCAACAAGGTCAAACTCTCAGGCAGTAACTGCTAGAGTCAAGTACCAAGACCATATCTTATCACATTTAAAGTAAATAGCAAGAGTTATTAGGCTTCAGGTAACTAAACTGAAAACGCTGCAGGACTGAAATGAAGCATCAAGACAATCACATGGTCAGACTCAAAAGAAGAAGTTAGCAGACACCATGAAACTGACTTTGTTGTGCTTGAATATGCACTGTTTTATGCAACAAACAAGATCCACCTACACACTTTCAGACTGTAAGAAATAGACAGGTGATGAATGATGAGGAGCGTTCAGGAACTGAGCAAATGACAACAGACAAAAGGATGATAAGCTGTCAATCTTCAAGAGACAGTCAGAGTTTATAAATCTTCAGGCAACAGAGGAAATCAAGCAAGGTCCAAGAAGGGTCTATATGAGGTCTTAGGAAACCTGCTTAAGATCAAAATATCCAAAAATATAAGTCATTACAAAAAATGCAAAGTCAATCATCAGGGGGGCCTGCATTGTGTGGACTTGAAAAGGATCAGGTAACAAGCCTTTTAAGATAAACATGTTTGCACTACAGATCATAAGATACTCAGCTTCCTCAACATAAAGACTCATCAATGATGTCTGAGGATAGGGTGTGTATAGTTTTGGGTGTTCTGCAATAGACTGTGTTCCAGCAAGGGTGTGTCTCAGACTTGCTCCCACTACGGCTAGAAAAGGTTCTGGTTCCTCCTCATTATGAAAGAAGTCAAACTGGTTCAGTAAATGAATGAAGTATCTGGATTCTTTAATCTGGAAGGATCAGTATACGGCATAGCAAGACATCAAACTATAACTATCTGAATTCCCCAGGCTCCAGGAGCAAATTTCTTCAGATGTGCAAACAGAGAACTATATGCTGCCTGCAAGACTTGCTATGGTAAAACTATGGTCCAATAAAGTCATCCACATTTACATTTGAATAAAAGGAGATCCCACATGACTGGCATCCATCCACAGAGCTAATGACAATTAGTTCAGATAAGTGAAATGAGGATCATATTTAAATAAAGCACACAAGGGAGGGACAAATAAAGGTGGGAACATAATACACCACAAGAAAAAGACAAAACAAGGAAACCTGCTGAGGTGTTATAGTGCAATAGTTAGGGCAATGGAGATGAGAACCAATTTTACATCTTTTTCTGGCAGTGAATTGCATTTCAAATAAATGTTTCTCAGCCTTGTGCTGCGCCTGGGTGTAAAAAGGTCATGGATGCAAGCCCATTTTGATGGGAGGTTCAGTGCTACTCTTCCCATTGTGAGGGTAAGGGTGTGGTCTGCCCGCTAAGGACTGGGATACCAAAAACATGTAAATCAGTATTAAATGTCAACTCAATATATTACTCCCATACCAAAAAGGTTCACCCTCGGTGCATTCAAAGAAAATTTTTAAAAATAAATTAGTATTTTTTTCTTAACAGGTGAATGTAAGGTCCGAAAACAATGTATTCCAAACTGTTTTCAATCAAGGTTTGAATGACTGATAAGCATAATTAATTAAAGTACTCCAAAGTTTATTAACACATCCATAATACATTTTAACAAAAATCTAAAAGAATCCAAAATACAGCAAAAAAAGGTCAAATTCAGTGCAGTGTCTTCATCTCGTTCTGTGCAAGTAAGACTGTCACTGTTTCACTAGTTTATTGTATCAGCCATACTCTGGCAGCACTGACTCTTCTATTCTCGTCAAGACTGTTTCCATGACAGACTTTACTTTGTTAAAAATGACACTTGCAGTGGTTGTTTACTTCCACATGGATTGTAATATTTTTTTTTTATGAAAACAGTCTGAGTCTTGACAAGTTCTGGAAACAAATCAAATTTCACAGCAAGTTTTTTTTAAATGAATTATAACATTTCATTTATGCTTGTTTGTATTACTGTAGCACATTTTTGTTGCTTTTTGTGACACTGTCATCTGATGTGGACACTACAGAAATTATTTAAAGTGAAGTTTTTTATTATTATTATTATTAGAATGGAGTCAACAGCAGCTGTCAAACCATTATTAGGTGACCAGATGTCCCATATTTCCCAAAGGAATCTGGTACAATAGCACAAATTTATTCTTAAAAATGAAATCTTTGTCATGATCAGGTTTAATATATGGGGTTGTGCTCACTTCTAATTAAAGGTTATATATTTTACTGTCTTCACTGCCAAATTTGGGGTCCATCATGATAGATAGATAGATAGATAGATAGATAGATAGATAGATAGATAGATAGATAGATAGATAGATAGATAGATAGATAGATAGATAGATAGATAGATACTTTATTAATCCCAAGGGGAAATTCGCATACTCCAGCAGCAGCATACTGATACAAAAACAATATTAAATTAAAGAGTGATAACAATGCAGATAACAATGTAGGTATACAGACAGACAATAACTTTGTATAATTTTAGCGTTTACCCCCCCAGGTGGAATTGAAGAGTCGCATAGTGTGGGGGAGGAACGATCTCCTCAGTCTGTCAGTGGAGCAGGACATTGACAGCAGTCTGTCGCTGAAGCTGCTCCTCTGTCTGGAGATGACACTGTTTAGTGGATGCAGTGGATTCTCCATTATTGACAGGAGCCTGCTCAGTGCCCGTCGCTCTGCCACGGATGTCAAACTGTCCAGCTCCATGCCTACAATAGAGCCTGCCTTCCTCACCAGTTTGTCCAGGCGTGAGGCGTCCCTCTTCTTTATGCTGCTTCCCCAGCACACCACCGCGTAGAAGAGGGAACTTAGAACGTAGAATTTTCTCAAAATTATGGTTGCATCCGGCGTTTCTAGGGGCATTGCCTATAAACCTGGAACCTTTGGTTCATTGGCGTGATGGGATAAAAGCATTTCTTTGTCCAATATGTGGATACAATGTCTTAAAAAAAAAGCTCTGATTGTTACTCTTTTTTTGTGTCTTTCTTCAGTTCTTGCCTCTCATCTAGGTTTTGGTCGCTACTTTTATATGTTTTGCTTTGCTTTTATGTGAATCTCTTGGTTCTTCTCTGAAAAGGTGCACCTGTAAATTCTGAGGCAGAACGTATTACTAATCCTTCAGTGTAGGTTGTTGCATGCTGCACATGACTAAGTACAACAATGTCAATGTGAATTTATTTATATAGCACATTTCAAAACAACATAGGAATGCTGTTGCCAAACTGCTTTACAATAAAAGAAGAAAAAAAACATACAATTAACATAAATAACATAAATAGAAATAAAATAAATTAACATAAATAAAATAAATAATAAATAGAAATAAGATTACATAATCACAATAAGGAAACCATCAGTATTACTGAAGGTCACGGAAAGCAAGTGAATAGAAACTAATCTTTAATCTTGTTTTGAATAATTCAATTGTAGACGACTCCTTTATGTAATGAGGTAAAGAGTTCCACAGGCGAGGAGCAGCAGCTGCAAAAGCCCTGTCCCCTTTAGTTTTACACTTAGTACGAGGGACAACAAGAGACAACTGACCAGAAGATCTAAGCACTCAGGATGGCTGGTGTAAAGTACACAATTCAGATAAATAGGCAGGAGCAAGCCCATGTAAAGATTTAAAAACTAGCAACAAGATTTTAAAATCAGTTTGAAAACTGACAGGCAGCCAGTGTAAAGAAGCTAATATTGGAGAAACAGAATCAGATTTTTTTGCCCCAACCAGAAACCGAGCGGCAGCATTCTGGACCAACTGTAACCTACGTAGCAGGGATTTGCTAATCCCAGAATACAGCGAATTGCAGTAATCAAGGAGAGAAAAGATAAAAGCATGAGTAGCTTTCTCAAGATCCCTAGAAGATAAAAAAGGCTTGATCTTACCTAAAAGACGAAGCTGGAAAAAGCAACTCTTGACTACAGAAATAATCTGTTTCTCAAAAGAGAGGTTACTGTCAAAGATAACACCTAGATAGCAGACTTGAGGTTTACAAAAGACAGAGAAAGAGCCGAGAAGTCCAAAACCAATTTGGGCTTTAGCTGATTGACCCACTATAAGCACGTCCGTTTTATTTTGATTCAGATCAATGCTTTGTCTTTATTCACCAGTCGCAATAGTTCCATTCAAAACTGACAAAATCTAACAAACCAGATGCCTGTTGTGATGCTCACTAGTTGGATCTGTTCTAGCTCACCATCAATGCATTTCATAGTTATAGTAGACAGCTTATTTTCCAAGGAAGGATTGCTTCAGGTCAAAAATACAAAGAAATGATCAGTCCACCATCTCTAGTTACTCTTACACACACATGAGGATGGAACAGCTACAAGGCTACGACAGAAGTAATACCACTCCTGTCTGTAACTACTTCTTCTCTATTGCCCTCATGGCTGATCCAGCTAAAGACGTGTGGCGTTATTTCCACTGTCCTCCTTCTGGAAGCCCCAGCCCTTCCACCACAGATGGTATATAAGAAACATTCTCATTGGAAGCCGACGTTCAGTTGTGGAATCCGCATCTGAGCGGCAGTATTGGTGCACCAGAAGTGACTCAACTTTTGGATGACGTGTTTCAACAACCTATATGGCCAGTTCTTTGCTGTGTGAGTCATTAATAACCTGTTTATTCCTTCATTTTACAGGGTATAACCTTGAGACACCCCAACTCTTTTTCAGTGTTCTCACTTTTCCTTACAGTGGCATAGACATCAGGATTTTACATCCGAAACATGACCAAACCCACAGACCTAGTGAACCTAATACAGTCTTGGGCTGGATTGGTCCAGAAGACAAATGAGAACTAGTTACTGACAGTGCCTCCTCATGATTACAACTGGTATTACCTCTGCCTGTGTCTGACAGTATAAAAATATTTTCAAATTTATTTGTGTAATTTACAGCACAGCTGTCAACAACATTCATGACTGGTTTTAATATGAAATTTTAAGTGTTTGTGGCTAGTTATCAGCCTTCTCTAAAGTAGTCTGCTTTCTTTATTTTGTTTTAATTGTTTGATTGACATTTGATGCATTTTATACAGTGCCCTGATAACACTGCCTATATGATTTGGGCAGCTGAGTAGTCTGTCCTTCTAGTACTGAGAAGCTGTAGCTTTCAACCATTATAGAAGCATACCCTGATCCAACCACCCAGCCCCATATTGATTCTGGGAGAATCTGTTGCCCTTAACCATTACAGTATACATAATCTTTTTGTCTATATTGAGTTAGGGCACTGCCTCTATAATTTGTAATATCAATGGACATTGTCACCAGTCCGTGAGATTACACTATAGGGTTCAGATATATATGATCATCTCACTGTGAATTAGCTGAGGCAAAAATATCTTGACAGTGCATACCATATCGTTATAGTTTGTCCAGCGCTCCATCTATGGTCTTACTGTTCTTTCTTTTGATTTTTTCTGCTCCTTTTGGGAAAAATGTTTTTATTAATTTCTGTCTTGTTGTACTGTTTGGTTTTTATCTACACTTTTGTATGTTAAGTCCAAAGAGGCAAGGCCTTCTAACAATGCAGCTGATCAATGCTTAAGTATTCAATTTCTGTTCTTGTGTTATAGCACAAAAGAAAAGGCAGGAAGAATTTTAGAAAAAAAAAAACAAGCAATAGGAAAGATGAAAATCATAACTGAAAAAACTAAGCAAAGATTCAAAACCAGAGAGATGACTGAATGTCTAAATACTAATCCAAACTCTAGTCCAAAGTGCTTTTAATCAAAGAAGTCTTAGCCCTAAATACGTTTACAAACACAAGTACTGTTAGTTAACGTTTTGAAGAATCCACAATCTAGGACAAACTCTTCAGAGGAACAATGACTTTAATACTGTCACAAAAATAATATCACAACAATGCAACTTCTAGGGCATGCCTTCTAATGATGACCGGTCATTTAATGGCAACCAAGCCACAAAATGGTGATATTTATAAAATTCAAAATGGTGTTATGGTAAATTAATGTATGATATGTAAAACAGCTATAAGAATATCTTGTCATGAACAAGCCATGTGCTTGCTGTCCCACTAAAAGGCTAATTTACCAATCTTATATATAAATGTCTACGCATGGAAGTATGTGTGTCTGTTTGGCCCGGAAGTGAAAGGTGGAGTCGGGGTAAGGGCTCCACCTCAGAGGAAACAGAAAACTCGCTCCAAGGAAACAGAAAATTTGCTTAGCTCCTAATAACACAATTGGGGCCAGCACATCAGCAAAATGGAACCTCAGAAGAAAGACAAAGTCACTTAGCCATAGTTAGCCAATATATTA
Organism: Erpetoichthys calabaricus; assembly: GCF_900747795.2. NCBI lineage: Eukaryota > Metazoa > Chordata > Cladistia > Polypteriformes > Polypteridae > Erpetoichthys > Erpetoichthys calabaricus. Next base: position 75,976,980 of record NC_041404.2, read on the forward strand.
ATTGATTGTGAAATGATTTATTATTTAGACCAATTGGTGCTGGCCATTTTTTTTTCTCCTCTTTATGATGTTTATTTATATTTTTTGACCTGGCATTATTGTCTTTTGTTTGGAGTCACAGTTTTATTTGGTGTGTTTTTTGCTTTGAATCAGTTTCTTTTGTGTGTTTTTGAGTATTCAGTTTTTTAAAAGATAATAATTGCACATGTGTTCTATTTCAAGTTATGCCCTGAAGAGTAATTTTAGGGAATTGTACTTTTTTAATCATGTCAATTTTAATAAATTAAGTGTATGACTTGTTTAAATGTCAGACCTGTACTACATTAAAAAAACAAAACAGTAAAGTAATATATCTTTTCTAGTCACAAAATATCAGATCAAAAAAAAAGTGAAACCAAATTACCCATGATTCAAAACCTCTGTAAAAGATTATTGAACTCAAAAGAAAAAGTTTCCAAACTATTCCTCTAAATATCAATTAATGACATTTCATTATTCACCTCCCCTTTGTGTTCCCCTACTCAGGTTTGTGTCTTTAGTTTTTAGTTTTTGCTTTTGCTTATAGGATTTTAATTTCTGGATTGTGGACGGATTACCTTCTTTTTAGAATGTATTGTTTTTATTTTGCTTCATATATTAAGTTAATTTTGACCAGTCTGACACAGTTTTTTGTTTTTGATTTTATATTTGTTGTATAATATACATACTTCTTATTTGTTTGCAATATTTGCATTATTGAATGAACTAAACTTAAATCTTAATAGTGTTGGGCAAGGTGTTTTAAGTCTAGGCCTTACACGTTGTAAAGTATTCAGGCTTGTGCCTATTTAAAGGAATCATGCCTTCTATGAGTGTCCTTCTTACTCATTAACAGCATTTTTATGGAGAATACATTACTTAAATAATGCACCCGAAGACAGGTCAATAAATCTTGATAACACCGATAAAAGATTATTGATATGTGAATTTAAATATAATGGGAACCTTCAGAGAAGTGAATCTGTATGACTTTGAGTCAGGACCATATTAGGAGAGAGTACAACGCCTTCTAAAGCCTCCAAAAGCCATAGCAGACTTCCTATGCCTGTCTGGAAAAGGCTTCACCCCAGTGGGCTCAACCCATACTCCAATGTCCCTCTTCAGATCAACTAGGTCTGAAAGGGTTTAAGCCTCAAAAATAACTTTAAACGTATACTGGATAAAATATATACGGAATGTAAAGGAGACCAGTTCTGTTCAATGGCATAATATGTGAAAAATGTCCATGTAAATAAATTCCCAAGCAACTTGTGTTGCATAATCCATATGTCTGTTATCCAGTCGTGTGCTCAAAGCATGCAAAATGAATTAATTTCTTGGTAAAATATTAAGGAAAACTCGGCACAAAAGATAAACAGGAAAGATTCATGAGGGACTGTCCCACTTTATTGCTTTGGAGCACCAGAGTGATGTGGTATGAAGTGCGGTACTGCATCTTCACAGATAACTGTCCAAAGTCACAGATTTGTAAGATGGTGCCAATGCTTGTGGTCAACCAATCAGCACAATTCATGGCACTCACGATAGTTCCTGGTTAAATGAGTTGGAGCTACAAAAAGTACCATAAACTACCTATATGGAAGTACAAATGAACTTGAATTCTTGTGGTGGAAATGCTACAGAAGTTTCTGATTCCTGAAAAAGTTCCTGTTTTGAGAAAGTGCCTAAAAACAGGGATCAGGAAACACAATCTGGCAGATACATAACAATGATCATTAGTCTCCCACTGCCAGTAGAAAACAGTAAATGTGGGGATGGCAGTTATAAGAGTTACACAGAAAACACACACACACTGATTCAGAGTGTGGTGTTGACCTCACTGAAAATGAAGGGAACTTTCTTCTTAAGTGTTTTGAATTTTAAGGTTATTAAGATTAGGTTTTTGTAAAATTTTTGTGAAATTATTTACTAATTCAATTACATTTTCATTTCATTCAAACCTGTTTTGCATTATTATTATTTTTGCCCTGATTGTTCCTTATAAGATCAAAATAAGAATAAAAATATATCAATCAAATTGATCACTTCTAAACAAAATAAAAAAAAATACACCCTCGGTGTTTTAAGGAAATACACTTAACAAAAAAGGAATGCAATGAGTGTTTTTCTTCACAGTGAAACATCAAAGACAACAGTATATGTGATCTATGCTTTGGGCAGAGCAGTGCTTCATATTTACTAAGAAATTATTAAGAAGCAGAAAGAAAGTATGAGCAAAAATGAAGAAGACCCAAAAAAACCAACCAGATGCCTCAGAGGCAATATAAAAATAAAACTTTGTTTTCATGGTTGTAAAATCATCTTAGCAATCTATTCAAGGTGTAAAGACCACATTGAATATCACAATGGTATTGGCATGTCAAGTCAAGTCAAGTCAAGTTGGGGAGCATGCACTGGTACAGTGCGTTGCCGCACCCACTACACAACGAAACAACTCGGGATCCCGGTTGGCAACCCCCCAGGGAGACATGCAGTCCAGTCCCACCCTCCAGAAATGACCCTCTATCTGCCACAGACAGGCGTTACATGGGCGACCCATTGGCCTGGTCCAGCCACACGGATACCCAACAATGAGGATATTACGAGCTGGATCACTCTCAGGGAAATGCGTCATATGGCCATAGTGCCGTAACTGACGCTCCCTCACAATGCAAGTAATGTGCCTCATTCGGGACTCCATGAGCACCCGCTCATTCGACACAAAGTCAAATCAACGGTTCCCCAAGGATTTTCCAGAGAGATACAGTACCAAAGGAGTCCAGTCTTCATCTCAGGTCACTGGATAGTGTCCATGTCTCACAACCATATAGCAAGACAGGAAGCACCAGGACTCTAAAGACTTGGACCTTTGTCCTTTTGCATAGATTGTGAGCGCCACCCCCACCCCCACCCCCCATGCTCTCCCAATCCATCTACTGACTTCATAGGAAGAGTCACCAGAGACATGAATGTCACTGCCCAGGTAAGTAAACCTCTCAACAAGATCAACACTCTGTCCTCAAATAGACACACTGCTGATGGCTGTGTCCAAGAGGTCATTAAAGGCCTGGATCTTGGTTTTTATCCAGGACATTCGCAAGCCCAGACACTCAGACTCCTTGCTCAGTCTCTCGAGCTCCCTGTTCAGAGCCTCCATAGACTCTGTGAAGATCACAGCATCGTCAGCGAGGTCAAGATCCGGGAATTTTTCTTCACCAACAGATGCCCCACAGCCGCTGGACCCCACAACCTTGCCCAACACCCAGTACATACAAGCATTGAACAGAGTTAGAGCAAGAACACACCCCTGACGAACCCCAGAATCAACTGGGAAAAACGCAGAGGTCCTGCCTCCACTCTGCACAGCACTCACAGTACCAGTGTACAGTGTATGTCACTGTGAATTTAATGTTCCTTCAGTACAGATGTAGGTGAGGCTTCATTTTCAGGAACCTAAATTGAGCATGATGGACTGGCAGCATTTTACACAATGCAAGTAGAATGATTCAGGGAATCTACTTTGAAAGATCTTCAAGTTTTTTGTTTTTTTTTACAGACAGGTCCAGTTGTATTTTAGTTTACATGGCTTTGAATGTAGCTCTCTCTTAATACAAGAGCGGTGAAGATACTGAGACTTACTCAATTTTTTTTCTTGTCAGGAAAGTGTATATTGGGGTCAAAAGGCATAGAAGAAGGACAGAATCCTGTAGCTTTCAGGTTTAGAGCTTAATGGTAAGGTGTATCAACTATATGACCAGGTCACATAATACTGTTTGAAGCTTTCCTCTTTTACATTAACTCTAGTAGTGTTGATGCTTTTCAGCTAAAAACCTAAATGTACATACTGTTATCAGATCAGCATTTAGGCATTATAACACAAACAGAACAGCTTTTTGCAGAGTAAGCCAAAATTTAAGTTTGTTATGGCTGTGAGTAGACAGTGCCATTTTGTATCTGGGTATGTATACGCAGCTGTGGAAAACAGTTGTTCCACAAATGCGCTCCTACCTCCTTGCTTCTGTCTGCTTTATAAAGTGTAATTTATGTACTGGGAGCTACTTACAGGACATCCTGAATAACTGCCTTTCTGGATTAAAGGCCAGTTGGCATAAAAAAAAGACTTCTGAAGACTCTTACTGTATATTTAAAAAATCCTACCTGCATCTATCTATCTATCTATCTATCTATCTATCTATCTATCTATCTATCTATCTATCTATCTATCTATCTATCTATCTATCTATCTATCTATCTATCGTAAAATAAGATGCCTTGACACAAGACAAAGGTTTGGGGCAGCCACCCATGTACTTGACCTTGGCCGCAAAATAAGCAAATTATTCATTATTCAAATTATCGCTGACTGACTGGCTGACTCACTCACTCACTCATCAACAAAAACACTGTTTCCCATTTAGTTTAAAAGCTGACATTTGGTAGGACGATACAGTAATCCCTCCTCCATCGCGGGGGTTGCGTTCCAGAGCCACCCGCGAAATAAGAAAATCCACGAAGTAGAAACCATATGTTTATATGGTTATTTTTATATTGTCATGCTTGGGTCACAGATTTGTGTAGAAACACAGGAGGTTGTAGAGAGACAGGAACGTTATTCAAACACTGCAAACAAACATTTGTCTCTTTTTCAAAAGTTTAAACTGTGCTCCATGACAAGACAGAGATGACAGTTCCATCTCACAATTAAAAGAATGCAAACATATCTTCCTCTTCAAAGGAGTGCGTGTCAGGAGCAGTGACTGTCATAGAGATAGAGAGAAAAGCAAACAAATCAATAGGGCTGTTTGGCTTTTAAGTATGCGAAGCACCGCGGCACAAAGCTGTTGAAGGCGGCAGCTCACACCCCCTCCGTCAGGAGCAGACAAAGAGAGAGAGAGAGAGAGATAGAGAGAGACAGAGTTTGTTTTTCAAGCACAAATCAATACGTGTCCTTCGACCTTTTAAGTATGCGAAGCACCGTGCAGCATGTCGTTTCAGGAAGCAGCTGCACAAAAAATAGCAACGTGAAGATAATCTTTCAGCATTTTTAGACGAGCGTCCGTATCGTCTAGGTGTGCGAACAGCCCCCCTGCTCAATCCCCCTACGTCAGGATCAGAGAAAGTCAGCGCAAGAGAAAGAGAAAAGTAAGCTGGGTAGCTTCTCAGCCATCTGCCAATAGCGTCCCTTGTATGAAATCAACTGGGCAAACCAACTGAGGAAGCATGTACCAGAAAGTAAAAGACCCATTGTCCGCAGAAACCCACGAAGCAGCGAAAAATCCGCGATATATATTTAAATATGCTTACATATAAAATCCGCGATGGAGTGAAGCTGCGAAAGGCGAAGCGCAATATAGCAAGGGATTACTGTACATCTATGTCTGTAGGTATCCACCAATACATCGATATTTAGGGGTAAAAATCCCCCATCAACAGAAAAAACAAATACTCCAAAATCTCAAAAATGCTTTGACTGATTTAACTGAAACTTGGTGACGTTATAGAAAAAAGAATTTTTTTTTGTTGATATTTGTTAGGCATCATGTCCTTTTACTGTCTCAGCAAAGAGGAATGGGGCTTGCAGCTCATGCAGATGAATGCCTCAAGCATAACAGTGCCACTGACCAGGCTGAGGCTGTGATCGTGCACAGAAATGGGGGCCGTTTTATGCAAATGAACACCTCTACCAGAAGGTAAGTGGAAGAAAGTTTTGCAAAGTTTTTCAGAAAATGTGTAAAGAATAAAATGTAAATTTTGTAATGTCCATCCATCCATCCAGTTCCAACCCGCTATATACAATACAATACAATACAATACAGTTTATTTTTGTATCGCCCAAAATCACACAGGAAGTGCCGCAATGGGCTTTAACAGGGTATGGCCCAGACAAACAAATACAGGTGGGTACCACTCTATGTAAGTGCTTGTTCATTTGTTGGGTGCTATGGAAATGGCAGGGTGCTCCTGAATTGCTGGCAAGAGAAAATCAGCCAGCCACGCTGATATGACTTTGTAGAAGGTAAAGGCAGTTTCTGTAATTTAGATTTTCACAGCACTTGTTTGCATAATGTTTATGTGAGCGTGGGTTGTTACCAGTAATTTGAGGAAAAATTTGCAGCTCTGATGTTAGCTATGATAAGATTCACCCAACAAAAGACAGATGCAGCTTGTGATCACATCAGCATGATCTCTGTGCTAAGTCGTTTAACTTGCTCTTGGTTGCATTTTTGACATTAGCCGAAAGGAATCCAAACTGGCCAAAAATCCTAGATTGAGGTCGTTGATAATTTCACAATTATCAAGGCAAATTGCCTGTCTAGTATTTGAGAGAATGTAGCTGTTTGTTTTTAAACTGCCCACACTGGAGCTCCTCCCACTTCTCACATTAACACATGTCTTGTTTTGCAGGAGATCATGTGATTCCCTCTGACTTCGTCTTCTAAAATATTATATAAATTGTGTGTCTCACAGCCACAAAGGATTAACTATGAACTGAGTAAAATGAAACAGCAACATGCAATATCAAAGTCACACTGGCCAATTTAGAATTAAAAATCATAAAAAAATGAAGGCAGGGACATCACAGCCAAGGCAACTTTCTAACTAGGGATGTCCTCCGTTGCCTTGTTTTCCACAAAATTAAAGGAACACACATACAATTTCTTTGGTGGCTTTTTCAAATTTGTTACTTTTCAGCCAGGGACAGATTCCCTCCTGATATTTGCTAGTATGTGAAGATCAATAGGTGATCTGAAGCAATGTTTTGATGGGTGTAGTCTTGTGGTTGATGCAGTCCTATTTTATTTCTGTCAATTTTCTGTCAAAATCTAGTGCTGGCCTTTTCATAGCACATGACTAGCTTGCGATGCCTTGATTGGCGAAAGCATCTAAAAATGAAAGTGCAAACACAACATGAAAACAAAGTTATGGCACCATCCTTTTTCCTGCCAAAATAAGACAGATAAGCTTGTGTCCTCATAGCCATGCCCCTTTGAGCAAGCAGTGCCTTTTTTGCTAGTCAGAGGTTCATGAGGCCTGGAAGCGTCAGTGATCAGTGAAATATGTTAACAGCATTGTGTTAATAAACAAAAACATGGTGTTAGGTTTACTTTTGCAGAGGCTCAGTGTTTTTCTATACTTAGGTTCCCTGCTTATCTGTATTCAATTAATTCTTGCAATTCTGACCGCAGGCATACTCCATAACTTTTGTTTTTGCCCATTTTAGTAAAGGGTACCATGTTGCTGCTAGGTTATAATTGGTCTGCACAGAAACCTGAAACTGCTTTGCTAATTACAATTTATGTTTACTGCAAAAACGTTAGCATCTTGCTTTTGTTATCTTAGGTTTCAAAACATCAGTTCTTCTCCTGCTGCATTACATTTTTGCACCTACTGTTTTCCTATTTTCATGTCTGAAAAATGAAGATAATTTGCCTTAGAATTTCTTAATGCCTAACCAACAGTATAACACAAATTTCTCTGACAGAGGAACATGTCTTCTGAGATGATTACTAGAGCACACGATCAGTGATGTTACAGTACATTTGAATGTTTCAAGAATGATTTACCACTGATGGTGACTCACTTTCTGCTTTTTTGCGTATTGAATGTTGCCAGTTGTGAATACATCTACTATTCCAGTAAACCCACATCACCATCAGCTTTGAATGGCTAATGCATTTGACTGGGATCTGGTTCTTAGTACCCAAGGCCAACCAAAGGTAAACAGTTTCAGTACAAGTCTGAACCAAGCAAATTGGAACCTAGTCAGATAGGATTGCTCTGTGTTACTATGGTTTATCACAGTATGGCTGATAGACAATGGCTGAAACTGAAGAACAAATGGCTAATTATAAAAGAAATTTAAGTAATGGTGCAAATGGTTTGGGCAGCTATTTCCTATTCAGCAACCACTAACTTTTTATTTGCTGTGATACAAATTTAGAAATTCTTCTGCTGCTGTGTCTGTTGCTTTCTCTAATTCCACAGCTGCAACGCCATAGATGTAGAAATAACACAATTAACTCTTCTAGGTGCACTTTTCGTCTATAAAAGTAAGCTGCATTATAGGAGGAGGAAGAGTTTGAGAGCATACACTGATACAGCACGTTGCCACCCCCACCACACGACAAACCACCTCAGGATCCCAAATTAGGAGGCTGAGCCAAAAATAAAAGGTTACTGCCAAGCCTTAGCTGTAAATGGTGGAGAATAAAAGTCTATCATTATTCTGGGTATGATATATACAGGAAAGATTTGTGAAAGGAAAGATGTCAGTCAGAAACAGGCAAGGATGATGCAGAAAATCACTACTTATTAAGAAAGGAAACAAATAAATCAAGATCACAAAAACACAATCAAAGGAATTTATAACATTGTCCTTAATTATGAAGCTAGAAGCTTATAGTAATTGCAGGCCAAATGGTTTCAAGATTACATGACACTTGAATGGTAAACTTTTTTTTGTAAAGAAACAAAAATAAATCAAATAATTAGCATTCTTCAACAACAAAGAACAAGATAAATACAGCAGAACAAAGATTTAGTGGTCTTATTAACAAAAACTCAGGTACATGGAAAGAACATCTGGCAGACATTAACGCTGCATGTCTTTTGGAGTAAACTGCACATTGAGGCATGGTATCAAGCATTAGTTCATTTTTTCTATTCTTCTTTGCAACCCTGTGCCCGGTTCTTCAGAATTGACGACAAATACTAGTGAATTAGCTGCTTTCTACTTCTGCCATATATGATTAATTATGGTCAGTTGTAGTCTGTATGTTGGCTTGATCATTTCAGGACTTCATCTTTTCATTTTTAAACCACTTCATTGTAGTTATGTGCTTTGCATCTTTTTCCCATTGGCAAATTTTTTTTCTCAGGACCCTGATCTCTTGCACTTCCTGGAATCCATTTTTGTCTACTGTTTTCACGTGCCTTTCAAGTCCTAACATAAAGCACTCCATTCTACATAGGTTTACATTTACGCCATATTGTCTCCATTTCTTTATAAATGCCATGACCCAGCTGTCCAGAAGAGATAGCAACTAATATATTTCCTTTTTGATATTAAGGTTAAACATCTATCCAATGTATACCAAATTATTATAACACAAAGTAAATATCGATAAGAACTTCTACTGAACATTAAATACCAAACACTTGGCAGGTACCAAAACATTAAGTCAGACAAACTAACATTACAAACCAGACAGTCCTATTATCAAAGGGAGAACTCTAAAATTACAGACAGAGCATATACAAAGGTCAAAACAGTTGAAGCAAAGCAATGTGGCTTAACAGTATGACAACTGTGGGTTCGCTTCCCGGGTCCTCCCTGTGTGGAGAGCGTTTTGAGTAGTGAGAAAAGCGCTATATAAATGTAAAGAATTATTATTACTATTATTATAACTGCTAGAGCTGCCATCTTAAACTACAAGTGCTTTGTGAAATGAGGCACTTCAGCCACCTTTCCATGCTGGCTGTGTTAAACCAGTATAGGCATTACCCACCTTCTGCAATCAGATTTGTAACAACAGACAAAATGGTAGACATCTTTGCTAGTCATCTTACTGGTTAAACATACAGACATCAAGTTCATGGGTCAGTCAACTAGGCAAAAGAAACACAACTGGTGCCTTTAAATGTCAAATAGCTGGAAATGAGCAGTGACAAACATGGCCACCATTTCATCAGAACCACTTAATGGATAAAAAAAAAGCAATTGCCTTCAAATGACAGTCAGCTTGACACAACCAAAGATAAACGTACTAAACTAAAGACCACTGAAAGGCAACTTTGTGGATTCCTGCTCCTAAGAAAGAAGCAACCAATTAATTCTTTCTTTTTAAACAATTTGTTATCTTTCCTAATAAATCTTTCTTTGTTTACACTGCCTAAGTTTCCTAAGAATATGTTATTGGGAAACAATGGCTGGAATTCTACATTTGCTCTATTATTTTACTTTTTTTTTTTTTTAATATACATGGTATTTGAGACATAAACAATAGCAGATGAAAACCGAAAAACAGAAGAGTGGGCTACATCTGTAGGTGTATGCTGCTTCATTTTTACTGCTCCTGAAAGCTGAGCGAATCTCAATTTCCACTGAGTGAGCGAGCACGTGTACCCGGTGTTTCATCACTGCCTCACCTCCTCCTATGTGCACTTCTCACTTCACTGGCAAAAAACAACACTTAAGCAGCAGACCACATAAAGCCGTGTGGCTTGGACACAGTAGGTTCCCTATTTTAGTCTCTATCCAATATCTAGACATTTTTTTTAAAGATATGTAACCTTTGCAAAATAAAAAAAACAAATAAAAAAAACAACAGTCAAGCTGGTCATCACCATTGTCTTTTATCAGAAACAGCATATTTTACATATAACTACTGTGCCACTTTGCAGGCTTGACCCAGTAAACTTCCAGTTATGCTTAAATAATCCTTTACATTCCTAGGTATTAAATTTGATCTTGACCTAGGAAACTGCTGGGTTGTGCTTTCCAAGGATAATGATTCTGGACCTATTAACACGTCCACTAGGCAATTTAGGTGTAAATTCTTGGGATTGCCTTGAAGTATGAAACCTGCTTTTTATCTAAAGTTCCAGATTATTACCAGGCCTAACTGCTTTAAAGACCATTTGTGCTTACTTTCACTTTAGTGGTGAATCACTAAGAAAATATATGTACATTAATTTATAACTTCCTTTTTCTGTTATCAACAAGCAATTTATTTATTTATCATATGTGACTAATTGTGAAATAGTCTTGTGTGTTGTTCCATGTATTTTTGCTAAACTCAGCTGTGGGAAGCAGGTTACTAAGCAACAGAGTGAAGAAGGGCAATGCACTATTTCTATGGTTACGAGGGATGGCTGTTGCTATGGAATCCTCTTGATGGATTAGAAGCCCTGTTGCCTAGGTAACTAAAAAATCCCCTGCTGGTTCTAGGTTCAGATGGGAATTCTCTCTGTTTCTCTAATTTTCACCCATTTCTCTTGCAGTAATACTCTGTCATCTTTACAGCCTTCACTGTAAAGCATTCTTCTTCACATCCATATCATTTTCTTTCTCCGGTCCTCCCTCCCTGTCACTCTGCCAGTTTCCCTTCCTCTCTGCTGGAGCTCCTCCTTTTCTGTTAGATTAATATTTCATCCCATTGCAAAGTGGTTCCCCCGTGTCTTAAAAAAGCTATTAAAATATTCAGAATAAGAAAAGGAAAGAAAAATCAATTTGACATACTTTTTTTTGCATTATTTAAAATCTAGGCTGGCACGCATCCTACAAGGAATGCTATTAGGATGCTGTTATATGTAGGTCAATCCAAAAGACAAACCACAAAGAAAGAAAGAAAGAAAGAAAGAAAGAAAGAAAGAAAGAAAGAAAGAAAGAAAGAAAGAAAGAAAGAAAGAAAGAAAGAAAGAAAGAAAGAAAGAAAGAAAGAAATCATGCAGGCATTACATTTTGTTTTAGGGTGTCTCACTACCTTACTCCTGGATGCTCGAAGATGCTGCTTAAACATAGAGGTTTGTGAGCCACCTAACACACACACACTTCTGGCTGAGGCTCTGGGTTGCTGCTACACTGTCGGCGGTGAGCACACAGCTCTGAAGATAGCAGGATGGATACTTCTGGATAGGAAATAGTTTGGCTGTCTTGCTTTTTTAAGAGCAGGAAGGGAAAGACAGCTTCCTCTGCTTCCTGCTCTATGTCATGCATCAAATACAATGCTAAAAACTGACTGAAGGAAATATGTCTAGTTTTCTTAACTCTTTCTTGCTAGGCCATCAATTTAACAGGAAAAAAACAAACGAAAATAACCTGTGTATATGCTATTTTGACCCTGCTTTCCACAGACTGTGTTCAAGCAAGAGCTCAAAGTGCAACACACTGTCTCTTTAAACGGGCATGTTATTCTGCTGTATTGAATTGTTGGCTTGTTCATTTTAAGCACACTCAGACACTAAGGGTGATGGAAGCAACATTTTCTTCAACAGTCTACAGCTCACATTCAATGAATTGAAATGCATGTACACATAACAAGGTACTGTGAAGGATGTACAAGTGGAATACTTAAAAAAAACTGACCTCTGAAAACACTTCCACAGGATACAGATACTCCATAAAGGAAATGTACATCATTTCCTAATCCATTTTACATATTTGGTGTGAGCGTGCTCAACAGCACATCAAATGAATGTAAAACATAGCATGTGTTCCATCCATACATGTGTTTTGTATACTTATCTACACAAAACAACAATATCTACAGTAACCACTTCCGCTTGTGTTGTGGTCAGATCACCAAGTCAACTCCACTAACTGCAACTCACTGCTTTCATACAATATTCCTCTAACTTCAGCAGTCATGTTATGATTAACTCAATGTGGATCTGGAGAGCTCAGGCTGGTAAGATGTGGTTGTTCCTTTCCACCTTGTCAGCCCTGACCACAGCCACCCTACTAGTGAAGTGTGCTTACTGTATGTCATCCTTTAGCTAAATCTTAGGAAGACTAGACAAGCAATTTTTATACACTGCGGGCATTTGTCTGTAATAACTAAGAAAGTTTTATTAAGTTTCATGGCAAAACAATAAATGAAAGAAGAAAGGATTTTATGCTTATTATCCAAAAGAAATGTGTTGATAGAGAAAACTGTTTATCAATATAATATCAGGAGTTAAATATATAAGCATGAATCTCACCAAAGTAAGACTGCAGTCCTGAAAGATTAGCTGACCAACCCACATGAGCTAAAGGGAGACAGTAAACCAGTATGAACCACATTCCAGTCTGCATTTCTCTGGAGCTGTTTTCCTTGTAGAAGACACTACCTGTTTATCTGCACAACTTCATTTATGCTTGATGTCACAATCTATTAAACCTCAGAGGCATGTATTTAAAGCATTTACTCCTGAAGGCCAAATCTCTATCAGGTAATTATCAAACACTAGGACATTCTCATGTGATGCAAATGTAGAATCAAAGGTAACTGAAATTAAAAGACAAAAGAAAGACATGGAGAAGGTATCAGAAACCTGTGCACTAAAAATTGACAGCACCTAGAATTTGTAAGACATACAATCTATGTACATGCATTCTCAAAACAACTTAATGGAGTTCAGAGTGGTGGGGAGTTGGAACCTATCCTGGCAGCAATCGATGCAAGGTAGAAAACAACCTTGAACAGGACGCCAGTCCAGGGCATGTACATGCACACACCCATGCCTGGGCCAATTTAGCATTACTAGTTGATATGTAGGAGTAAAGCACCATGTAGACATGAGAAGAACATGCAAATTCCACACAGAAAATGTCCTGGTACAGAAATGCTAAATGATGGATCCATGAGGCAGAAGTTCTAAGCACTTCTCTCCCATACTACTGTACATCAGCCAACAGTAAATCTAAATTTATGAGCAGCATGTGCTATATTGCTTTACTATCACTAAACATTTTTAGACAGTTTTCTCAGTACTCATCTACAAAAAGGCTCAAACTACACAAAAGGTCCCCTCTGTGTGAAAAAAGCTTTGAGTAGTGAGAAAAGCGCTATATAAATGTAAAGAATTATTATTATTAAAGCATGGCTGTTGTTAAAATATATCTCCACCCATTAAAATATCCGGTCCAGTATGCATCTGAAACAGAAACAAAGCACCATAAGAACATGACTACTCTACTCACTCATTCACTCCCTCCCTCCCTCTCTCCCTCCCTCCATCCTGTCCACTTGTCCTGGGTGAGTGTTGCGCTGACAGCTGAACCAAACAGACCAACCCATACTTTGGAAATGTCTCCAGGGACCCATAGGGAACTCCCAGGTACTCTAAAGCCACCATAAAATTATAATCTCTCTGGTGTGTCCTGGTTCATTTCCCTGTAGGCACAAAGCCAAAGGAGAAGAATCTTGCATGTGTGGGACTTAATGTACTGCAATCTAATTCACTTTTTTTAAGTTAAGATTCCCCATAACAGAATACCTACTATGTAGTGATATGCAGCCTTTAATGACTTATGTTTATATTTTAATCTTGTTATCTCATGTTTTGTTTTTCTGTCAGTTTTTTTTAAGCATTTTTAGTGTATTGCGTATGGGCAATGATAGATTTAAACCATTAGAGTGGATAATTCCACCTATGAATCAGTCACTTTTTACTGGGCTCTCAGAAGTTCCCCAAGTTACTTACAATTCTTCACATCCAAACTATTTTGTCTACTTGCACTCTCTTAATGGCTGAATTGCGTGCTTCTACAACCTGGACATGAGAGAGACTAGATGCCCATATAAAGGTTACATTCACTCAGCATTACCTCTGACACAGTGTTACTACCAACAGTGAGAAAAGTGCTATATAAATGTAATCATTTTTTTTTTTTTATCAGGAAAGACATATTAGCCAGCATTGACATTTACCACCCATAAAAATCAGTTTCTGACACACATTATTCTTGAAATAGTCACACCTGAAGCACCCCTTTCATGGAGAATTTTTATCTCAACCTTGTAACCTCTGGAACACAACATGGAAATATAATCTCTGACATACTTGAGCCTGTCTCTTTAGGAACCAGAGACAGATACAAATTACCTTTAGACTTTTTAGTTATACATCAATGGCATGCAGTTTCAGCATGTAGATATTAGCCCAGGGACTTGACACTGCAGGGTATATGGTAAAAAGCTCTACCAATTTACAATTATCTTGGATCTCATTATCCTTAAAGGCATAAGCCATGGCACATGGGAAATAATCATTGTTGTTACCTACACTAATGGTCAACAACAACAGCTCAAATGGTCACCAAGAAAGTAATTAGTCCCCTGCCCTCCCAACCTTTGAAAAAGGAAGTGATGTCATTTATTTACCCGGCAGAGGATAACTTGCGCAGGAGGATCCATAAGAAGTAGCAGCTGCAGTGGAAATTCTGAAAAAATGACCAGATTCCCACCATCCTGAAGCCATGGGCCTTCAAGCTTTTCTCTTCCTTATGCCAAGTATTCTTTTTTTTCTCTTACAAATTCCTGATTGCTGCCAATTCACACTACATTGTATCAAGATGTCTTCGTTCAGCCCTCCACTCCTCCAGTCTCTCCCCAGGCAACACTGACATGTTCATGGTATTAAGAAATCAGACAAGTAACCAGCTCTCTGTCACACTTTCGCATTAGCCGGTCATTCCGTTCCCTGAATCAGAGCACTTCCTTGTACCCAACAGGTTTATGCAGTTTGTGTGTGTGTGCTCTTTAAAAGCACACACACACGCTCCTGTGCGTGCTCATGCTCATACAGAGAGAGCTACAGTCCCAAGCACACCCTCCTCCCCTTCTAGTTCACACCAGTACAGGTGCTTTCTGAGCACAGATTCCCTCCCTCTCTCCACCTCTCTCTTTCTCTCTCTCTCTCTCTGTACTTCTTTCACTCTCCCTTGAGAAATGTCCTCTATCACAAAACCATCTTGTAGCAGTTTAACTCCTTGCCCACTGTGAAAAAAAAATGACAGAAATTCCAGTTTTGCATGTTGTTCTGACAACCTGCCGATCCTCAATCACTCATCCAAGCCTTATAATCTTTTATTAATTTCCCAGAGCCACATGTCTGCTCCCATGGGCCTATGTAAATTAAGCTAGTCAGCCTCCTCATTGTATTCTAAAATGCTTTACCCTGCAGACTGCATTACACACCCACTGAATGAATGCCCATGTTTTTATGGCTGTGTGTATTTCAAAGGCACGTGCCAGTGGTGACACCCTAAATAATTTCATGTTTATACAATCTACGATCTAATACTAATACAAGTCTCAGAACTGCATGTGACCACTCTAATTCATTTGATTACACAGTGCAATCTGGATTATAAAGTGTCACAGGTCTTGGAGAATGGCCTTGGAGTCTGTGCATGCTGCTGTCTATGCAGTTTATATGTGTCCTGTGTTTGTTTTTTTTTTGAACGTGTGTCCCAGTTTTCCTCTCACATCCTAAAAACAGTGTTTTACCAAGAAGAGCGACTCTCTTTAAAAAAGGAGTATGTCATTTGTTTATTTGTCTTAGTGGCAAAAAAATGAATATGCAAACCAGAAACAAGATTAAGCTTTAAGAATGACCGGGCAAACTTTTTGTGATGAGAAAAACCAATAATCATATCCAAGTCAGTGTTTTAATCAGGAACTTAAACCACTTTATCAAACAAAATCTTCAAGTCTTTCTTGACAGAATTGTCATTTATTTGCTAAGGGAGTGAAAGAGCAGAACTATTACAGTGGGTCTTAAACTTATCCCTGGGCATGCCATGATTGCAAGTTTGTGTTTGTTGTTTCACAGTCAGTCAGACATTTTACATCAAATGGATCTAATTTTAAAAAAATGTGGCTTTTTTTATTCTTCTCTTATTATGTAGCGGGAGCTTCATAAGAAATTTAAAAATATTCACATTTGGCTATAGTTTTAAATTCATAACTCTCTTTTATCATTTTTCTATTAATGCACCTTTTTTGTGTATCCTGGACTCGTTAAATGTTGCCCTATTGGATCTTCCCATCACTGAACCCCTGATCTTTCAATAGTACCTAAAGGGCTTCATGCTGTCTGCCTCAAAATGGAAGCCTGGTTCCATTCCTACCAGTTAGGGACAAGGTGCTTCCATTTTAACTACTGGTCAAAGGCATCCTGCCATTTTTAAACGTGCAACATTTTCTTGCAGCTAACTGCCGACATCCAACCATTTGTGTCTTCAGACATCAGGCAACCCTGGTTTCTCTTGAGTCACCTGCTCTCTATTTGTTTTCTGCGATCATGAACTGTTTTGTTTCTCTTTTTCTTCCTTGCAAGGGTGGGCCTGGCTGTTTTGCACTAGAATGTTGACTGCCATACTTCTCCACTACCACAGTGGGGTTTCATTCTCTTTTAGCACCCGTTGAGGCTGAATGTCACTGTCCTGTGCCACTTTTTCCTCACTACCCACCTCTTTCACCACTGCACAATCCAACCCTTCTATATATACTGTGTCCTTGGTTTTATTTGTTAAGCAGGCTTTTTGCTTAATTGTTCCACTTTAAACTCACTAAAACACATGGTAAACATTTTGGTCTTGTTTTCTTTATTAGCTTTAGAAGTTCCGCTCATCCTATGCTTTTGCATAAATCAAACTTAAATAAAGGCAATCTACAAACCCACACAATTACACCTAAGCTGTCTTCATTACGTGCAAGCACTTAACAAAACCAGTGCAATACAGAAAGCCTATCATGAATATTGAACAAGCTGACTTGTCAAAGTGGTCACTGGTATATGAAAACAGCCCTTTGCCAGCAGAGCCTTCTTCAGAGTAGTCATATATAAGGACTGTCAACGGATCGAGCAGACTAAACAAAGAGCATATGATTCTTATGGACACTAAAAGTAAAAATGTACCATGAAAATTGCTTTTAACTAAGATAGTACTTTTCAAAAATGACAAGAACTTACATTAAGAGTGGACCCTTTTATTAAAAAGTCATGTAATTCATTTCAACCCCTCAAAAACAAGCGAATATTGTTAGTTGAGTCGAATGAACATATAAATTCATCAAACCTGAAATAGTCCTTACAGTAGGGTTACTTAATGTGCAAAACTGGTTTTCTTATACTAACTGCGCTATGTTGTTCAATTAAATTTATTCCACTTGCACAAAAAATGTAATAATCATAAGTCAATTACAACAGTCATTTTATAATCATAAATACAGAAGTAAGAAATAACAACATGAGTAGTGTTTAATTTTTCAGGCTAAACAGCACATCTATTCATTGTAACATAAGTGAACACTTGCTTTGACAAACATGTATTCCAGTTTGCCCAGTATATTTAGTAGTGGCCCTGTAACATAGTACCCGCAATGCATAATTAGTGATTAGAGTGATCTCTTGTGTTGCACATAATCTTTTGTCCTCCATGAATCACAGGAATTAGCACTGGCAATTTGAATTGCCTTGTACAAGAGAAAATGGTAACAGTGCCTATGTGTATTAGTAGCTTTGTAATCTTCAGTCAGCTACTGTAAATTATCTCAGGCACAATGGTCACATATATGAGAGGGCATGTAATCCATTGTGGCCTACATAATTCATTCATCAATTCATTGTCTGTAATCCAGGCTACTTCCATAATCAAAGAAATCAGAGTGGTCACTTGCAGGAAGGTTATATAATCTGGACTGTACTATATAACCACAGGATTACAGTGGTCACTAGCTTTAGTGGACATGTGAACGAGTGCCATGCATAATTACAGAAATGGCAAATGACAATCCACTGTAATCTTCAATACCACTAAAATGACAGTGTCTTTCTGATCATCATGCTACCCTCACAGCATAAATTTACAAAACCTGCTTTACATAGTTTACAGTAATGTGAGGGACTTTACCTTTCTTGGCTGCATCAGACACATGGCAGGCACCAGCAAAGGATGGATGACAGTGCATTGTGGAGGCTACTGACATACACACCTACATTCAAGCAATTTGGAATTTCCAGTGAACATAACACATAAATCAAAAGAATGTGGGAGAAAAACTGAAATACCCAGAAGAAAACCCAGGCAGACATGGGAGGAATATGTAGACTCCAATATACATTAAATTAGCTGGTACAGCAAGTGACCTGGAAGTTGTTTTGAACTCATGGGAGCTATTGTGACCACTGTACCTCTTTGTATGTGCAATGAAGTAATTATAACGAAAACTACATTATGCCAAGCACTAGCAGTGCTGCAAATATTGTGACAGTAATATGTTAAAGGTCTTAGGGCCTCATCTGTAACCACTTCATGTTTTTCAGTGCTATCTGATCGTGTGTGCTGGAAGTTGATTGCTGGTATGCTGGCTTTACAATTCACTGAAGAGTTTGCATTGGTCTCCATGCTTCATTTTATCCTTTTCCACATAGTAAAGAACAGTATCACATTAAGACAATAAAATGTAATGTTAAGAAAGAATAAAACAATAAATGAAAACAATCTCTGCAATCCTACTAAAGGGGCAGTTCTGGAACATATTTTTGGGACAGTTCTGTATCTTATATGTCATCTGAGTTACGGGTAAACTCAACGTAGAGAAAAGCCAAGCAAAATGACACCTTTCAAAATGCCATTTGAATAATGTTTTATCTTGAAACCGACAAAGGCAGAGTTTTAAGATCAGGAGAAAAAGACATAGTCAAACATTTGTGCCAAGGTCGTTATCAAAAAGACAATACCAATATTTTGTAAACACTCAATTCTATCCAGAGGTCAAACTCTAGAAACAAGGCTGAGAGTAATATTAACTAGAATGCACCAAAACAAAATAAATCACATATAAGGTTCTGTTAATCCAATCTCAGATAGATTGTCTGTACGCGATGGTTTATGTACTGTTGCATTGATCATTTCAGAGACTGCACACTCCCAGAGGATCATGGGAATGCTGTCATAGCAACAAAGCACGCTGAAGGATAGCGTTGCCCAAAAGGGTCACAGATAAAATACGAAGGATGTTCAAATACGTTTCCGTACTTTTTTTAACTCTATTTATTAAGAATTTCAAAAACAAATTACGTCAGTTTTCTACATATTTACCTTCCTTTGCAAAGCAATTTTCCCATACACTGAACACTCACAGACACAACCAGTTACTACTCCTCCCACCTTCACTGTTTGCAACGAAAATATAAAAGTGCTGAAACTTTTTGAATGTCCCTTGTATTTAAACAAACCGTCAATCATGATAAATAATGCTTGGGCAGTGCAGGAAATGAAAAACAAAAACAGAGACAAAGTTTAATATTTCAAAGCTGTGCCCTAAACAGAAGCCTCCTAGTCTGCCTAATCTGGTACTGTACTGTTTGCAGCTCAATTACCAGGGTAAGATGGCCAACAAACCTCATCCATATACTGAATAGTCACAAGCTTGTCTATATTATCTCTCTCTGTTATTATCAGCAGAGTGGTGGCCCGGAGGTTAGGGATCTGTGCGATCAGAAGGTTGCTGGTTTGAATCCTGCAAAAGCCAGAAGTGACTCTGCTCCAGTGGGCCTTTGAGCAAAGCCCTTAACCTGCAATTGCTTCGGCCTGGGTATGATGTTAATCTGCATCCAGCCCTGAAAGCAGGTCCTCCAATTTAAAAGGAAAACTTGGGGGTTGGTGGCAGGATTAGCATTCCAGCCTCCATAAAAAAAAAAACCTCACACTGTTCCAGGTGTTTCGTCGTGTGGAGGATGTAGCAGTGCGATATCAGTGCATGCTCCCAACCTCCTCCTCTGTTATTATGACCCTTGATCATCCCTTCTACTGCAGTACTGTATCTCTCTTTCCCTACCTGACTTCTTTCTCAAGTGTACTCCTCCTTGCTCTGTACATTTAGCTGCTGTCATGAGTTTACAGGAATTCTGCCTCTAGCTCCAACTTCTTTCTTTTCTTTATTCCTTACTTTTATTGTAATCTTTGATTTAATTATTGTATCTGTTTAAGTTGTTAATTGCTTATGCCCTTTCCGGTTAAGATTAGACCCAAAAGAAGCAAGACGTTCAATTTTGACTCATTTTCAGATGCTGCTACTGACTCTACCCTCAGTTCTTTCCTTCTTTCCTGAGGAATTGGCTCTTTGTCTTTCTAGTTTTGGTTTGTGATCTTGTTTATCAGGTTTAAAAATTATGAATAATGTATTTGTCTCTTGGACATCAGGTTTAGATTTGGTTTTTATATTTTTGTTTTGTATCTTCTGTTTCAGTCACACTTTATACGTCGCATATATTTGTGAAATTCCAGTCTGGCTTCCGCAATGGTCATAGTACTGATGCAGCACTATCTATCTAAATGACATTCTGATATTTTCTGAGGAAGGAAATTCCACTGTAATTATGTTGTTAGACTGAAGTGCAGCGTTTTGACACTATTGACCATTCTATTTTACTACATAGATTGGAAAATGACATTGGGCTTACAGGCAATGTCCTTGCTTGGTTTATCCGATACTTATAGAAATGCGCTGGCAGTACTCCATCATTATACATAAAAGAGAGATATGCTATCCCACAAGGCTCAGTACTGGGATCTTTACTGTTTTCACTTTACATGCTTCCACTGGGATCTATCATTAGAAAGCATAATGTTAATTTTCACTCATATGTAGATGACACCCAGTTAGTTATACCTCTCTTTTAGCTCAAATTACGTTTCTCCAATGCTGTCCTTAATTAGGTGTATTAGTGAATTAAAGGAGTGGATGGAAGATATCTGCTTGTCTTTGAACACAGATAAAACAGATGTCAATAATTGGAGGGAATGATGCTGATCGCAATAATATTTTGTCATCATTTACTCAGCTGGAATCACCATTAGTTTTACTGAATCGGCCCACAATCTAGGTGTTATATTTGACTATATACAACATGTCATTAAAAGTGCACATCACAAAACTGTCCAAAACATACTTCTTCCATCTTTAAAATGTTTGGAAATTAAGGCATTTACTAACTATGTGCAATACTGAGAAATTAATTCATGCATTTATTGCTAGTAGGATTACTACTGCATCTTTGTTGATAGTCATTAGCACTAAAGCATAAGTAATTATGATAGTTATAATTTGTTACTAATGCTCGCCTATTCTGTTTCTCTTCTCCATACTCAAATGTGGTACTTGGTGCCACTGCTCTAATGCCAAGATGCTTGCCTGCCTATGGAAAAGCCATCTTAGATAAAGGAGCACTGGAATCATGGGATAGAAGGGTCCTTTCATCAGATTGCTCAGCCGTGGAATGACCAGAATTGGGGAGGCAGCTTGTTGGTCAAGGTCTCCAGGACTCTGAACAACTCTGCATCCTCATATGTGATATAATCTACTCTTGCATTTTGCTTTGTACTTATACTCTTACTATTATACCATTGTGTTGTATTCCTAAGGTGGCAATGATAGATTGGCCATCTAAATCTGTGAAGAGGATTAGTTGTGTTCTCTGTATTATATTGCATTTACCCCATTTTTGACACCCAGTGCGTACCCAACCTACCTGGAAAGGAGTCTCTCTCTGAATTGCCTTTCCCAAGAATTTTCCATTTTTTCATACACGGGTTTTTTTTGGTAGTTTTAGGTAGTCAAGGCTGGGGGCCTGTCAAAAAACAGCGCCTGTTAAAGCCCACTGCCGCATTCCTTGTGTGATTCTGGGCTATAAAAATATTGATTGTTATCGTTGTTGCTTGTTCTGGATTTTTCTGTTTTTGGTTCTCATTCCTTGTTTTTCTAGTTTTATTATTTTAAATTGCCCGAGTGTGTTCATTAGAATTTACTGCCCTTTCTTCTCTGTGTTTAGTGTCTTTGTTTTTTTTTTCTTTTGTTAATTTCCTGCACGAGTTTTCTAAAATAAATATATTAGTTTATTTACATAGTTCTTGTTCTAGTTTTCTTTACGAATATTTAATTTTATGTCTTTGTATTTTTTTTAATAAATTAGAAGTAATATATTATTAATTACTCACTTGGACGTGTTTCTAGGGGTTACAAATTTTTTTGAGTTGAGTTTTTGTATATTTGCCTTTGTCTGTGGGTTACACTAGTTAAACTCAGACAAGCATGCCTTACTTCCTTTTTTTTGAATAAAGCATTTGAAATATTCCTCTATTCATAACAATCTTTAAGTTTTAAGAGAACACCTGGCAAATATAATAGCAGAAGGCTAGTATTAGTTCTGCCTGAACAGGTGAACTAGACTTAAAACATTAGAGCCTCTTAGCTTTTTGATCGATTGTTTCAAAGTTTAAGGAAATAAAAAATGTTTACTCACTCAAGTCAATTTTGTCACAAGCTGCTTTGTGAAGATGACAAAGCCACATCTATATCACAAGTCTCACTCTGCCCTTTATCATAATTTAGCCATTCCTAATCACCATAGTGAGCAAATACAGTTAAGAATGAAAGCATCTGAAGTTTCACCATGTTTTATTTTATGAAGCTACTTTTGTTTTATTTAAACAAACCAAGTAAATGAGGAAGCCAAAATAACTGTCACTAGAGCCTAAGCATAACTAAAAAGAGGATCCCAGTCATTTCAAGACCACCTGCACATAAATGAATAGTGAAATGGGTCTACTATAAGGGCTAGAAAAGTTTGAACCAGGAAATGTGAAAAATCTGTAGGTATTCAAAAATGAGCACGGAGTGCCTACTTATAAGAAATAGATCCAACTTTCTTTAAGATGGTGTTTGGACTAATATATCATAGAGCTAGTGTGCAAATCAACTGAAAAGCATAACTATTTTTCACTGTAATCTTGATTAATATATGATAACTAATATATGATATGGATGAAGCCCACCATCCTTTTTCTCCATAACACAAATTCAGCCCCCAGTAGACTATTACACAGTTGGATAAATTCATTATTAAAATTTACTTTAATATATTCGTCCATTGCTTGTTTTACTGGTCATGTATGATAGTACATGAATTTAACCCTTGGGCAGTGGAGTCCCTGGAGAACTCAATTACACAGTCACAGGGTCAATTAGGAGGTAATTTACTAGGCCTTTGTTCACTACATACATCTTGAAAGTCTTCATAATAAGAAGGCAATATATTTATAGACTCAAATGGCCAACATGGGTAATACAGACTGATAGTACAGTAGTATATCAACCTTGGTGACTTTAGCAGCCTGCTCTATTAATTATATGTAAATATTTACAATCACCTTGGGGATAAACTTTGTAACTATTCTAACTCTGGAGGGTCATGAGAAATCATGCAGTGAAGGACAAACAAGTGTGTGGTTTAATTCAGAGTTGCTGGTGTAGATTATCTTACATTGCTTGCATAATGAAGACACATACATAAACATCCACACTTAAAACAGAAAAAGGAGTTCACTGACTCAAAACCAAGAGCCCCCAACCCTGCTTCATAAGCACAGCCAGCCAATCCATTAGGCAACATAGGTGTGGTAGTGCACCACCTCTACATCTACTCCCTGAGAAGTGACCGGACACAGAGTCTCTTTGGTGCAGTGAAAGTCAATAACCAGTTCCTTAGTTTTGCTCATGTTAAGATGCAGACAATTCTCTTTGCTCCAAGAGACAAAGTTCTAAAACCAACCCCTATACTCTGTCTCATCCCCCTTATCAATACACCCCATAAGTGCAGAGTCATTTGACTACACACAAGCCAAACAAGATATGACTACCAGTAAATGGCTAGGCAGGGCAGCAAAAATAAAAAAAAATTGTGCTCACACATGATAAAATAGGCATAATGTAGTGAAGTTTATGCATCTAAAAAGAAGAGCTGACATTGGGGACAATATGAACACATTTACTTAAAGATGTTCTTTTTTACAGGACCATTCAAGTAAGACAGATTAGTTGTGGTGGACTTGTAGAAAGCTGTGAAATTTTACCTAACAGTCAGATGGCAAGAATGGACAGATATCTTCATAAAACATGCAGAATCCTGTAATTTATGAAAGGCAAACAGCCTTACAGTTACTAAAGTAGGTCCTGGGTCTCAAGGGTGCTGGGATACTTTAGGAAACTAAATGAAGGGACAACCCCAGGGTTTTGTGAGGGCACCCTGCAAGTAACTCCAGAGCAGAGTTTGCAAGCTGCTCCCTGCCAGTGGCCTTTGACAGGGAAGGTGATTTGGGGCAAAGGCCCAACTGGCATTATGTCCAGAGTACGGAGCCAGACAAAGAAAGATGCTGGACTTCTGTAGTCAGGTCCAAGGTAAAGCTAGGGACTGCTGTTTGGTCTATTTATTTGTTACTTTGTGTTCTTCTTTTAATCATCCAATTGTTGCATGTTCTGGTTAAATAAATTGCTTTTTTAAATATAAATATTCACGCTAACACACCATCACAAAGCAAAAGAATCAAGTATTAAGAATGAAGTTAAGAACTCCTGCTCTATCCATAGGTATTATCAAGTAATAATTATTATTTTTTTTTTTTTAATTTTATTGATTTAATTGAAATCACCCAACATTCCCTACAAATAGATCATTTTTTACATAAATAGGATCGAAAACAAATCAGCCTCCACCTATTATTATTTCTTAATGCACTTTTCAATGAGTTTAAGTTTTTCCCAGGACGACATAATTAATTAGTGTGATAAAACAAAATCATTTTTAGCTTAGATTTTTTTAACATTTTTGATTTGTTTATAATTGTACTACGCTGCTGACTTGTGTGTTTCATTTTCTACAGGCACTAAGACTTTGTGTGGTTGTTATTACATGTGTTAAGCAAGCAATGCATGTGATACACATGATATCATTACATCTGTGCTGTAAAATATGGCTGCAATCACTGGTGTGCCAAATTTACATAATTCAAGGAAAGACCTTATCAAAAACTGTTAGGGAAAGACTAGTTTTGAACTTTTCTCCTTGAAATTTTTGTGAAAATTCTTTAACTTCTGAGTAATGACCCTGGCTAAAGACCACAACAATTCTTTTGTTCTTCCTATAAAGAAGACCACCTTAGATCACTTCCACTCAATATCACTAATTATCTTCAATAAGACATACAAAATTAACTATGACAGTTCTTACTAAGCGGAGCAGTACAGTATATGTCAATAGACCCAAATTCCTAAGTTCTACACTATTACCATATTGCGTGTGTTTTCCTAGAATGGTTTATTTACACTGATTCCCTATGAGGGAAACTTAAATAACAATGCATACAAAGGAATTGTGTGCAATCATATTCAGTGGTGAAGAATTTCTTATCCTGATGATAGTGGAATCTTCCAGGATGACTACATCATCTACAAGGCACAAATGATTAAAGAAAAGACTGAAGTACAACAACAATGTAAAGAATATTCCAAGGTTTTTCCCAGACTCAATGTTGTATTTCTCTAAAAGTGTTCTTACACACTTACAGAATATATATAAAAGGGCAGTGAAGTTGCTACTTCAGCTCAATGCATCTGAAGATGACTGTTAACTTTGTTATATACCTTTATGCTAGTGCTCTGGGAAAATTACAAATAAAAGAAAGTTTGAATTAGTATAAGCCACCCTAATTCGGGGTGTTCATAAGATATGTAATGATTTACTTCATTAGGTAGAAATACATAATGATCAAAAATAGTTGCATCAAATATTTGAAATATTAAAATATGCTTGATTGTAATAGAAATTTGTATATTTCTCTCTCTGACAGAGGTCCATAGAGAGTTATTCATTTACAGGCAATTGCACATATTCACCGTGCTGTTAGGCACCCGCTGTTAGGCTGGGTCCTTGGAGGTTGCAACCTGGGTACTGATGCGCAACGAATATTAAAAGTCTTCCAGGGCAATCATTCCATTCCGAGATAAGGTTAAAAATAATAATAAAAATTCTATCACTTGGCTAGATTTGCTAAAAATCTTCATTTGTTTGTGCATCAACCTTTTTGCTTACATCCTTGACTTTGTTTTTTTTTTGCACTTTGTTTTGGTCTTAATGAACAATTTTCACAGTTGATTTCACATCCTTCTCTTGGTTATTCTAAATCTTGTGTACATAACAAGCTAAGTTTCCATCCAGTTTTTTGAGACGTTTTGTTATCGACAAACAGAATATACGTAAAAAAAATGTGCGAAATTTGCTGTCTCCAGCCTGTTTCCATCAAACTGGCTTTTTATCGATAAAATGGTATGCGTGATGACGTCATCCCCCCCCAAAACGAACTGTCGCATAAGTTTTGTTGTATTGCGAAAAAAATCTGCCCTTGAGCCGTTTACATACATAATTTTGTGTATGTCGCAAATTATCTACCTTTTGTTTTCCACGTTACACCCCCTCCACTAAACAAATAAACAAAGACATGGAGAGATTATTCAGACAGTTTTTTGAAATTTGCCAGCTTACTGTTATTTCAGTTTCACAAATAATTGGAATTGTACATAATATCCGAAGACGACAGCAGAATGAAGCAGTTGCTTGTCTGATAGCCCTAGAGCTCGAAGAAAGTACCCCAGTGCGACGAAACCCACGGGTATGGGAGAGACGACGGAATAAGACCTTCTGGGAGGAGGTGGTGGAGAGACACTTCACAGAAAATCTCTGGCTGCAACATTTTATAATGACACGGCCGACGTTTGAGATGTTGTGTGGATTCATCAATCCTGATGTTGCGCCCATCACAGGTTGCCACCGACCACCGGTTCCAACCCAAAAGCGGATTGCCATCGCCCTTTACAAGCTGGCAACCTGCGCCGAGTACTGTATAGAGTAGTTGGAGAAACTTTCGGGGTTAGTAAAACTACCGTCCATCGATGTGTATATGCTGTGTGCACCGCTATTAAAGAAAAATTAATGTGGCGTTATATCAGACTTCCGACTGTAGCGGAGGCCAATGAAATTGCATACCGCAATTCCTTGGTGCATCTTGTGCCACAGATTTACGGTGCGCTGGATGGCACGCATGTGCCTATTCTTCCCCCGACGGAAGGCTACCGCGATTACATTAATCGCAAAGGGTGGCCATCTATTGTTCTCCAGGCCCTTGTTGATGACAGGTGCATGATACGAGACATTTGCGTTGGCACTCCTGGAAGTGCCCATGATGCAGCTGTGTTTGCAGGATCGCATCTGTACAGGTGAGCCTACCTTTCAACATCCCTTCTCAGTGCGATAACAACTGAATTAGTACTGTAACCTGCTTCCCTTAAGGTTTTTAATTAAAACTGAAATTTGAATTAATACAAAATAATGACGTTTAATCAAAAAAAAAACTCTTCATCAGACCATGCGAACCGCTCCGCCATTCTCGTTTTGATTGCACGTGATGAAAATGTGACACATTTATTTGCGCTAAAGCCCTTTTTTCCAACAAAAAGTGTTTCCAATGTAGTTTTTGCGACATCTGAAGTATCGATATGGAATTTATGCGCTAAAGTTAAACGGAAAAATATTATGTCGACATGTACAACATTTTATCGATAATTAGCATTTCCATCAGCTATATTGGTAAAAAAATTTGAAGCGCTAAATATTTTTCCGCAAAAACTCCTTGGATGGAAACCTGGCTAATGACATGGCAAAAATGATGCCCCAAATGCTTATGTTTGAAATCGGTCATTTGTAACTTTCTGGGAGTGGCTCTTATAGGGCTAGGACCACCTGTAAAGAATCAAACATTAAAATTATTCACATATTTGTGATCTGCAACCTTGAAACAGCATAAAACAAACTTAAACATGCCCATACTACCATTTTTTTTGGACTTTGACCTCTCATATCCCATTAATGGGTGAACTCCTGGGGTCAGTTGATGTTGCATGTACAACTTCATATCTTTTTGATTCTGTTGGAAACACCTATTGGTTTACTCTTTATGTTAGAGTGTAACTACCTGTGCAAAATATCTAAAAATGAGGGATTATGTGGTCTAGAGGGCCAAAAATAGGCAGAGACCCCAAAAAGCTTGACACCATGCATAGCTAGACATCAAGGTGCATCGATTGGTATATCATATTAGGGGGTTTTCTCGTACTGGTGACTCATGAGGTGCTGGACCAACAAACCTGAAGTCACTTCAAAGCATTCATAATTAATTCTTATGAACACAATACAACAATTAAATGTTGATAAAAACATTGGTGTATGTCTGTCTGGAAGCACTACCTCCCAAAAATACAATATCAATACTCTTTACAAAACTCAAAAACAAAGTAACGTAACCTTTTGTTTTCCCACCACATCTATACATTCTTACATTTTGTACATTTATTCTCATAAAAGTGATGGTAGATAGCCATGTTCTCAAAACAAAGCAGGCAAATAACAAGACAAGCCACTGGTTCCTAGTTGCTCTGAATGCATTTTCTTAAAGGTCAGCAAATGACATCACAAGCAGAACATGTTTCTCTCCAACATACAGCTACATACTCGCACTTTTCCCATGAACAAGCATATCCTATGATATTTAGGAGTAAGAAATGTGCACAAAGTAAATTCATTGTTCTCTACCAATAAGCAGTGCAAGTATAAATTGTCCATACCAAAATGAAATGAGACTGCTAAAAAAAGATTTTGAATAAATAGAAGTTGTCTTCTCTATACAACGCTACTTTATACTGTAACCATTGTGAAAAATGACACATCAAATACGCCTTTTATTATCACAGTGTTGGAAAGTGGTGTTTGTCAGAAATACAAAGTAAGATACAAGTACTTTTTACTTTTCACAAGTACTACTACAGGCCAAAATATTGCAACCTTATACTGAAACATTGCATAGAAAGTCCATGCCTCCATAAGAAATAAAGGAAAATATTGCTATGGGGGACTGAATTTTAGTTAATTTACCCTTAATATATCTTAATGCATCTTTGAAATCCAAAATTCAAATATAATACAACGTACCAGTAAATAACAATTTTAAAACAAATAAAAGGTAACACATTATTGACTGTTAATAAAACAATTTCCTTAGCTTGGAGTAGACATTCAGTCTTGTTTATTATAACTATAGGCTACAAGTGGCTGAATTTTAACTGCAGCAGAAGCCATAAGCAGAATCAACTGAATTTTTATCATATCCTGAAATACTTCAAGTATATCTTATGGAGCTTCATCAATATCTAAATCAAGTAGTACTGAACCACTGTGGGGACCGCACTTAAATTTACACACACACACACACACACACACACACACAGTGCTAGATGTGATATCATTCAGTTTTATTCTTTGTATTTTTTACTGTGTAATGTTGTACAACTGCAGTTTATGTTTTTCTTTTTATATCAAAACTAAGGGGATTCGTCCCCTGCTTGCTTTGCTCGCTAGGAAGGTTTCTCTGTTTTGAATTTCAGCACAGACAAAATGATCTGCATCATCAGCAGTTAATCATTTTTTTTTGCAAAGTAACCAATAAATGCATGTGAGGTAAACCCCGTTTTTGAAATACTCTAACTTAAACTTCCAACGCCTTACAATATTTACATATTTCTGACATATCAACTATGTCCATATATTTGATCTCTATTCGCCTTTTCATTATTTCTCAGAGTAATAATTTCTCTTTGTTTGCACTAATGCAATGTTTACTTACTTTGTTTTGACACTTTCGTTTTTTTCTGCATTCATATTCTGTATCTTGCTCTGCATGTGTTTTGCGCCTTGTTTTTTTTTTGAGTCTTTTGAATTCCAGTTTTCATTATCTCTAACCTGCTCTGCATGTGTTTGGCCCCCTTGTTTTTTAACTTCTTTATGACATTTAACTTTGTTTTCTACTCTTTGTCTTTTATTTCTGACCTCGCTTTGTCCTGCTTTTTTTCAATGACACCTGGTTCATGGTGATTATTTTCCCTTTTTTTGAGTAATAATTTCTGTTTGTTTGCGCTACTGCGATCTTTACTTAATTTTTTTTGATACTTTCTAATTTTCCTTCTTTCATATTCTTTAACTTTCTCTGCATGTGTATCGCACTGTTCATTTTGAGCCTTTTGAATTCCACTGCTTTCATAATCTCTAACCTGCTCTGCATGTGTATAGCGCCAACGTTTTTGAGCATCTTTATGAAGTTCTACTTTGTCTTTTACTCTGTTTTTTAATTCTGAGCCCGATTAGATGTGCTTTATTTTTCAATTCCACTTGTTCCGGGCTGATTATTACTTTCCTTATTTTCTGAATTTGCACCTAGATTATTCTTTGTCTTTTTTGCATTTTTTTCTCTCCAACGCTTTTCGGTCTCTTTACTCCGCGCTGCTCTTTCTTCTTCGCTTAGTCGTCGACATTTCATCTATAACGTATTGTCCTTATACGCTTTATATGCGCTGAGAGTCCATGGATCTGTGTGTGCTCAAATCCCTTACATGACTGAGTGTTTTGCATTTTATTTTATTTGAATTTGGTTGTAAGTAGGGTGTGTCTTGCAAGAATCTCATGTTCTACATCCCCACGCGACAGTCTTGGGTCAATCTCTTGGCACAAAGTCTCATGTTTAAGGTCCCCGAAGGACACTCCGTGGCCAATCTCTTTCATCTCACGGGTCTTTTAAGTGTCTTGAGTGATCTTGACGTGAAGATCACGTCTCATGTCACTAGTCTTTCTCTCACAGGATTATTTTTTATAATAGAGAGATATGTTCTATTGAAAAATGCTTCCATCCCTTTCTGGTGTCAGCAGCGTGTTTCAAAGGCTAAAAAATGTATTGTGTGTCATGCGCGTGTTTATTGTATGTCATGTAGAAAGGGGACAGTTTAAGTGCTCGGGTGATGGTGCTTCCCAGTGCTCCCGGAGATGTCTCTCTGTGAAAAATGCTTTTTATTTTACTCCCTCTGCAGACCAGAAGATCCCATCACTGAAAAATACTGATGTCACTTTCAGCATCCATCCACCAGGACCCGCCTTTTCCCTCCACAAACCATCATAACTGCCATCTTGATCAGTCAGAACCAGACTCCCATCTGAAAAGATGTTCTCTTTAACGAAATTTACTTGTGTTTTCTTTATTTGAAATCTCAGTTATATGGGGTTTGCCTATGAGTGCCCCACCACTCCGTATTGTCTGCTTTGTTACTACAAGTGTTACACAGGCACTTGTGTATTATATGAAAACAGTTTATAGCATTGTATATTATAGTGGGAAAAAATATGACAATGCGCACAAATAGAAAAACTTATCTTTCTCAAAAACAAAAGAAAATAAATGGCAATTAAAATAAACTTTCAAGTTTCACCACTGGTTGCATTCCTGCAATCTCTGTTGGTTACCCCCATATAGTTATTAATGTTATCTTAGTTTAGCCATTTGCAAGATGAATATAAGAAAAGAATATCAGCTCACAAATACAGTACGTACATGTACGTTTCTGACATTCCAGACATTCTACGAAATGAATGCAATGCTTGTAAAAATGTTTTCAACACCTTCATCGATGATTGGGAACCCTCATGCATGCAGAAGTGTTGTGATGTTCAGATAAATGCTGTACATACAGTACATGATCCCAATACCTCATAGCAAAAAATTACCCTTAATAGCTATTTGTCTTCCATTCCTTTTGTATCTGCTGCCTGGTTTTACTAAACTATGTGTCCCTTATAGATCTGTCAGAAAATGCTGACTAAGTTCATGACCTTCAACTCTTCCACACATTACTTGTGTGTAAGGGTTACGCAGAATTTCTAGTTACTAGGATGACAGTGAAGGCTGTAGTATGTTTACAGCTTTATGATTGGCCATGGACCCCCCACTTTGCATTGAAATGTGAATGAGGTTTATCCATATTAAAAAAAAACATTTTTCCACACACTTCAATCAAATGCACCATATGCACGCTAACTTAGAATGGTATAGGCCAGACCAAAATATGACTGCATAGCTAGTTTTTTAAGAGTTTTATCTTTCCAAACACTGGCCAAAAATTACTTTCTAAACCTCTGATACATTCAGAGATCTAAGAAATATAAACTGCAGATTAAAGCTTTGGTTGGATGCAAATCAACTAAACACATTGCTGGTGACAGTAAATGGAATTAAACATACTTCTGAGACCTGATGTAGGCCTGTGTTAGTAGATGGTAACTACATCACTGCAGTGAAACACTCCTTATTTGTGTAAAATTTAACGTATTGTTTTTCATGTTTTTTTTTAAGCAGCATTTAACAGTGTATCAGAGCACCCTGCCTTGGTACAATATTTGCAGGGGGGTGCGTTGAAGTTTAACACCTGCTTTGTTGGCCTTTCTTCATAATTTTAGCACTATGAACTGTCCAACCCAAACGGAGAGGATGAGTCAGTCATGAAAGCATTCATGGTTACAACCTAGCAAGGAGTTACTGCAATTCTAGAATACAGTCGGACCCAAAAACAATAAATTGTTGACTCAAGCGAGCAGAGATGTTGATAGACAGGCAGTGTGGAAGGTAGATGGGACAGCCAGCAATAACAACAGGGTCACCCTTTAAAAAACAAATAAACCTCTGCTTTCTTTCTTTAAACCTATTGTAAAATAATACCAGGGAAGGCAGGTACTTCAGCTAGTAATGAAATAAAGTAACACATTATTAACAGCAAGGACTGACTTCTGATTATAAAACTGGCTACAGCAAAAAGTCGAAGTCATTGCAGTCATCCACAAATGACACTGAGGTCTCTGATCCAAATGCCTTTTGACGTGGAACAGCTCTGTAGTTGTTATTAATATTAAGGAAACAATATTCATTTTACTGCGGTGGGCTGGCACCCTGCCCAGGGTTTGTTCCTGCCTTGTGCCCTGTGTTGGCTGGGATTGGCTCTAGCAGACCCCCGTGACCCTGTAGTTAGGATATTGCGGGTTGGATAATGGATGGATGGATGGATATTCATTTTAGGTTTCAGAATCTTAACAGGTAAATCAATTCAAATAAAGTCAACAAAATATATTACATTACCTGCAGTAACTGACTACTAATAAGAACGTTATTGGATTGAAATCCTGTGGCTACTGCAGCTATCCAGGAACTTAGTTTGAGACTCCTGATGTACACACCCTACTGCTGCTAAATCTATATATATAAAACAGTATGTCTGTATATCTGTATGT
The DNA here is from genome assembly GCF_900747795.2 of Erpetoichthys calabaricus. NCBI lineage: Eukaryota > Metazoa > Chordata > Cladistia > Polypteriformes > Polypteridae > Erpetoichthys > Erpetoichthys calabaricus. Next base: position 76,010,541 of record NC_041404.2, read on the forward strand.
TCCTATAAAATCCTAAACCCTTTGACTGGTATGAACCAAATTTTGCATAGTTAGTCTCTAGGACCAAATGGACAAAATAGGTACCATGAAACCAGGACACCCCATCCCCTCCTCCTGATTTCATCCCATTGACATACATAGAATGTAGGAACTGTTTCTTTATTAACTAATTTCCACCAAAATTGGTACCTGGAGTCGCAGATCACTAATCTGAAATTGTTTTTCTTTGAAATTCAACATAGTGGAGGAACCAATATGGCAGACCAAAATTTTTCCATATGAAAAATGTAGATACTGTTCTTGGTTTCATTAATTTTTTGAAGTGGTTCTTTTGTAAAGTGTTTTTCCCTTCACACCACCCCATAAAATGTTAAAAAAAACAAAACATGTTATTACTTATTTGTCAGAGTTTCTTCCCTATACCACCCTCTTCAAACAGTTGTTTACAATGCATCCAAAGGTACTGTTAACACATGGAGGTACGTGACATTCACATTATTAATGCTTCTGTCTTTAACGCTTCTCGGCGTTTCTCCTCCCACCATGCCTACTTCATACTTCACCAGGCTGAAAACCTCAAGTCAAGTCATTCGCAGGCTGGGAGTGTATAAGATGGCTCAAGAAGCCCATTAAGCTAGTATAAAATAAAAGTTTAAACAATTTATAGGTTCAAGGTAATCAATCATCTCATGCCACCATTATAAATGCCATTTCCTTCTTAGTTATCAAATCGGAATGCCCCAAGGTAATTGAAGGGTTTCTCTGGATTAGACAACACAAAACCAAAATTAACTGGGAATCTATTTAGTTACAATGATGGGAGGAAAGAGTATCCCTTTTTTGAACCGCTAGTATTTAAAAAGTTAACAAAAAGTATGCATGGCATAATATTCAGGTGCCTGTCGGGTGTCTTAGTTCATGAAAGAGTCCGTTACCACATTTTTGCTTATTAAATATTTTTGTAGAGTCATATTGAAAAATAACAGCAATAGTAGTGCATATAATTGCATTCACTGGTAGACTACATTAAATGCATGCATTCTAACAGCAGTTTACATTGACATGTAGTTAAAGGAATGCTCCACCTAAAAATAACGTTATACAGTGCATCCGGAAAGTATTCACAGCGCATCACTTTTTCCACATTTTGTTATGTTACAGCCTTATTCCAAAATGGATTCAATTCATTTTTTTCCTCAGAATTCTACACACAACACCCCATAATGACAACGTGAAAAAAGTTTACTTGAGATTTTTGCAAATTTATTAAAAATAAAAAAAATTGAGAAAGCACATGTACATAAGTATTCACAGCCTTTGCCATGAAGCTCAAAATTGAGCTCAGGTGCATCCTGTTTCCCCTGATCATCCTTGAGATGTTTCTGCAACTTAATTGGAGTCCACCTGTGGTAAATTCAGTTGATTGGACAGGATTTGGAAAGGCACACACCTGCCTATATAAGGTCCCACAGTTGACAGTTCATGTCAGAGCAAAAACCAAGCATGAAGTCAAAGGAATTGTCTGTAGACCTCCGAGACAGGATTGTGTCGACGCACAAATCTGGGGAAGGTTACAGAAAAATTTCTGCTGCTTTAAAGGTCCCAATGAGCACAGTGGCCTCCATCATCCATAAGTGGAAGAAGTTCGAAACCACCAGGACTCTTCCTAGAGCTGGCCGGCCATTTAAACTGAGCGATTGGGAGAGAAGGGCCTTAGTCAGGGAGGTGACCAAGAACCCGATGGACACTCTGTCAGAGTTCCAGAGGTCCTCTGTGGAGAGAGGAGAACTGTCCAGAAGGACAACCATCTCTGTAGCAATCCACCAATCAGGCCTGTATGGTAGAGTGGCCAGAAGGAAGCCACTCCTTAGTAAAAGGCACATGGCAGCCCACCTGGAGTTTGCCAAAAGGCACCTGAAGGACTCTCAGACCATGAGAAATAAAATTCTCTGGTCTGATGAGACAAAGATTGAACTCTTTGGTGTGAATGCCAGGCGTGACATTTGGAGGAAACCAGGCACAGCTCATCACCAGGCCAATACCATCCCTACAGTGAAGCAAGGTGGTGGCAGCATCATGCTGTGGGGATGTTTTTCAGCAGCAGGGACTGGGAGACTAGTCAGGATAAAGGGAAAGATGACTGTAGCAATGTACAGAGACATCCTGGATGAAAACCTGCTCCAGAGCGCTCTTGACCTCAGACTGGGGCGACGGTTCATCTTTCAGCAGGACAACGACCCTAAGCACACAGCCAAGATATCAAAGGAGCGGCTTCAGGACAACTCTGTGAATGTCCTTGAGTGGCCCAGCCAGAGCCCAGACTTGAATCCAATTGAACATCTCTGGAGAGGTCTTAAAATGGCTGTGCACCAACACTTCCCATCCAACCTGATGGAGCTTGAGAGGTGCTGCAAAGAGGAATGGGTGAAACTGGCCAAGGATTGGTGTCCTAAGCTTGTGGCATCATATTCAAAAAGACCTGAGGCTGTAATTGCTGCCAAAGATGCACTGACAAAGTATTGAGCAAAGGCTGTGAATACTTACGTACATGTGATTTCTCAGTTTTTTTATTTTTAATAAATTTGCAAAAACCTCAAGTAAACTTTTTCACGTTGTCATTATGGGGTGTTGTGTTTAGAATTCTGAGGAAAAAAATGAATTGAATCCATTTTGGAATAAGGCTGTAACATAACAAAATGTGGAAAAAGTGATGCGCTGTGAATACTTTCTGGATGCACTGTATTTAATATGTTACCTACCCCCACATACTTTGCAGTGGTGGCAGAGAAAAAAATTTTAATGTCATGTTTTCATGCAAGATGGGGAGATAAAGGTTTATCTTATAATAGAAGCCAATAGTAACCAATATTGTACAACGGTAAATGGCGTGAAAAATAAAAACAATCTCACATTACTCGTGTTGCATAATTTACATGTCAGCTATCCATTCTTATGCACAAAGTGGGCAAAACGCATGCTTTTTTTGCTAAAATATTGTTGAATAGTTACTTCTGGAATTATCAACAAACATCAGAAACAGGAAACCTAAAGCCTTGTGGCCATGACCTTTTGAACTGAAGACCTGCTTCTCCCCCTCAATCACTGGTCACAAGTAATGTCTTCAATTAAAAATTTAATTTTGTTCTGCTGAAGCAGAATGATTTTTACTTCAGAAGCAGAAGCTGAAATGAGAACCAAATAGATGATGTGCTGGGGTCAAAACCACAGAGACAAACCCATCTTTTGCCAAGCCAGAAAAATGAGACAAGAATTGGAATCTATATATATAAAATTCACTAAGCCGGAAGACAAGTAGCCACCCATGGAAAGCACGCCGGAAGGGGCGTGGATTCACTAAGCCGCCGACAAGTAAGACACCCATGGCGCACGCAGGAAGGAGCCACGCCCACCAACTCTAAGACCATTGGATACGACGACAACTCGCAGAGCCACGCCCACCAACTCGGACACGACGCCTCTGAAAACATGCCGTCATTTCTGTTTGTCTGTGCCACAGTCCACATGCAGCTCTGAGCCACGTTGACTTTTCATTAGTCAACCTCAGTGGAACCTTGGTTCACACAGAGGCAGCGTCAGAGAGAGACAGAGGCACACACAGGCAGCCCGAGAGAGAGAGCCGCGCACACACAGGCAGCACGACAGAGAGAGCCGCGCAATCCTTTAAAACTGAGGTTAAAACACAATGAAGGAAGCAGTCTTTAAAAACCAATAAGCCCTGTGCCTCTTTTTCATTAGTGTCTCACCTGCTTCACCGCCCTGCAACAGTTGAGACGCTTTCTCAGCAGCTGACCTTCTCTGTGCCTGACTCCACTACTGTCAGTCACCTGATTAAAAATGGTGAACTCCTGCAATGTTACTATCTTGGTTGGCTTTTACATAAAGTTCGGATTTGTTCAAATGTTCCTTTTTTTCACCCTGTGCTTAAAACTCATTTTAAAAAAAAGTGTTTATACAACTGCTGCAATGTTACAGAGAGAGAGAGAGCTCACGTGCTTCTGAGAGACAGAGGGGGAGGGAGCTCGTGTGCTGCTGAGAGAGAGCCTGCGCGTGCATCTGAGCAAAGACAATTTCCTGTTAGATTTGCCTTTGCAATGACAATTAATAAGGCACAGGGCCAAACTTTCAAAAAGATGTGAATGTATCTGCCAAAACCAGTTTTCAGTCACGGACAGTTGTATGTTGCTCTCTCCAGAGTTCCATCTTTTCATTCACTTACTGGTATGCCTGCAGGAACACGTGCAGCGAGCGAGAGAGAGCGAGCGACAAACACACGCATACAGGTGCGCGAGAGAGAGAGAGAGCGCTGGACGCATAAGAATAATAATACTTCATTACATTGATATACCGGTGTTTTCAGTATTCAAAGCGCTATCCACACAGGGAGAAACCGGGAAGCGAACCCAAAATCTTCCACAGTCTCCTTACTGCAAAACAGCAGCACTACCATTGCGCTACAAGGCAGTTAAAGAATGCACCGGCCTCGATTTTGTTTTCACTTCTGTTTACAGCGATCGGATCGTAGCGTGCATTGTTGCAGTGTTACTTTTCTTGGTAGCTTATTACAGTACGGATGTTTCACATGTTAATTTTTTTCCCTGTGCTTAAAAGACATTAAAAAAGTGTTTCTCAACTGTGACTCCGGAACAACTCAGTACGCAAGCTATATTAAGCGTCAACAACGAAGACTCGCTACACCTTAATGAACAAGTGCTGAAACTTATCCCTACCGAAGAAGTAACTTTCACCAGCGTGGCCTCCATTGTCACAGACGATCCCGCTTTCAGTCACGGACAATTGTATGTTGCTCTCTCCAGAGGTCCTTCTTTTCATTCACTCACAGTGGTATCCACAAACCCACCCCATTTGGACAACTGTGTCGTTCAGCAAGTGTTCACCCATCAATACATAATTATGCGGCGTATGTTACGCCGCGGGTTGGCTAGTTGTAAATAATAAAGTAAGTCAGAAAACCAAGAATGAAAATACAGAGGAGTGCACATTAAGTCTTTTAGTTTTATCCAAAACATGGACACCCAAACAGCACATAAATTCATTTTTTAATGGGTCTTGCCAATGACGTTATTTGAACACACTCCTGGGGACTTCTGGGAGGTTGCCTTCACAATGGCCAACATTTAAGTTACAAAATGGCGCCACCAGATCAATATTCAAAACACCAAAGCAATAAGATACAAAAAATAACAGCTTAGTCAGGAACCAAGATAGTACTAAATAAATGCCTTAATCAAAATCTTTGACTTCAGAGTCCCAAGAACAGTCACCAAGATGTCCCAAAAACACCTCAGGAAAGTTTAAGAAAAAAATATTAAAGAGCACTGACCTAAAAGTTTTCATAGACGGCAGATTTCAATTCAAGTAATGAGAAGATCCATAGGCTAGTTGTTGTCAGTTGTGGACAGTCTGTGACAAACTGTAATTCAAATGTCTTAAAAACAACAATTTTAAAAGAGTTAAAAAGAGAAGGAGAATTAAAGTCTCTGCTGAAGGTAAAATTGTTGGTTGCTGTAGACCATAATGGAGAGCAGGTCTGGATGTTTGTTGACAAGTTGTAATGTCAGGTGTGATGGACGACCGGCTATGGACTCCGGTCGCCACCCCCAGGCCGCTAGGAGGAGCCCTCCGGACAGCATATTCGTGCCCCGAGTTCCAGCAGGGCCTCATGGACTTTGTAGTGTTGTGACACAGCCCTGCTGGATACCTTGGGGGCCGCCAGGAGTCGCTGTGAAGGGGCTAGTGGACTCTTACATGCCCTATAACCCGGGAGTGCGTCACAGTCACGTGACTGGAGGAAGCGACGTGCTCCCGGGATGACGAAGAGGACTGTTTGCCCTGACCCGGAAGGAAATGGACTTGTGGGTTGTGCTTAGAACCACTTCCGGGTCAGGAGCTATAAAAGGACTAAGGAAAGCCCAGTACACTGAGCTGAGCTGGGAGGAAGGGTGGCAAAGTGTCTGGGAGTGTGGAGGATTATTGATTGTTTATTGATTTATTATTTGAGTATTGTGGAGTGGAGGGTGCTTTGTGCACTTTATTATTAAAATAAATATAATTATTGGACTTTTACCTGGTGTCTGGAGTCGAGTCTGAGGGTTCAAGGGGTCACGAAGACCTCAATCTATTACACAGGGAAATATTGAATCATTATGTAATGTAACATTTTTTATATAAAAATATAAAGGGCTCTTTCTTTAAAATAACAAAAGGAAATACAAAAAGCTGCGGTGGGTTGGCACCCTGCCCAGGATTGTTTCCTGCCTTGTGCCCTGTGTTGGCTGGGATTGGCTCCAGCAGACCCCCGTGACCCTGTGTTCGGATTCAACGGGTTGGAAAATGGATGGATGGATGGAATACAAAAAGATCATAAATCCAGTAACCACCACAATAGGCATTTGTACTAACTGGAATACTAAGTCAGTAAAAAGTTTATGAGGATAGACCAGAAGAAAAAAGGTGGTCATAAACCAGATGAGAGTCTAGACCAGGAGACAAAAAGATAAACACCTAGTACACTAATTCATAATTGAAACTGCACAGAATGTTTCTCTGTTTTAACATAGACAGATTTATAAATGCTCCAGTGCTTTTCAACGGACAGACTAGACTGGCAGTTTCATCTGAGGCACCTGTTTAAATCTCATGGGTGTGCCCAGTGCCCAAACCAGGTTTCTGCAAAATATGGTTTAGTTTTGTCTTAATATTTATTCATTATTTTTATTGTCATTTGGAGACATTATTTTGTTCTTTTTTTGTGATTATCCCCTTATGTGCACTGCTATTTGTGTATTTGTTTTTAATTGGCATTGTCATTTTAATGCATCTGGTGGGTGTGATGCTACACAGTTGCTAGACTCTTGACATCATGGCAGCCATTTCATAAAAAACAGTGTTGTTAATCTCCATTTGGACACCCACCAAATTAATAGTTATAATTTCTGGAATTTTTCTTTTGATATACTTTATTAATCCTTTGGAGGTCAGAGCGAATGGTCAGCCATTGTACAAGGTTAAGGGCACTGCTCAAGGGCCCAACAGAGAAAGATCCCATCTAGTAGTAATGGAACTTGAACCAGCAACTTTCCAGGTACCAGCACAGAGTCTTAGCCTCAGAGCCACAGCTCCGCCTTTAGAGGCTTGTATGACAGTGACATCAGCATTTTGTCAGTATTTTCTGGTCTGAACTATGCAAAAACCAGTAAAGATTCTATGGGAAGAAATTTGAAGATCTTTGTATATAATAAAAATGGTGACTATATAGAAAAGTGATGTAATTTGTTTATGAAATTCTATGTAGAGTTGAAAAAAGTGTGGCAACTTTTTGAACATCCCTCGTATGTAGGTTTTCCTTGTTTAAGTTTTGCTTAATACTCACTTTAAAATTAAACTGATTTTACAATTGAGTAATATGACTCTTTTATTGAAAAAGTACCCTTTACTTGTTTTTTTTAATACCTCCCTCATTGATTTGTGGCTATACAGAAACTAGAATGAAAACCACATCAGAAATTCATATTTCTGTCTTTTAAAAAAATGAAACTATTCCAATCATTTTCATATAAGGTGATAAATATTTTTCCCAAATGATCATCCTTATGTAAACAAGGGAGAATGCTAGCCTTTGTAAAATGAGTTTCAACTCTATGCTCGTGTGATTTCAGCTATTCTAAAAGTTTGATGACAGGTCAGATTTCACTGTTTATGTGTAACTGCGAAAAAAAAACACCTGCTGGTATATTACCATGTCGTTTACTTGGTCACTAATTTCTAAGCTTTTTAATTAGAGCTTTCTGTAAAGAGAGCCAACGGCTAAGCCACTTAGGAGAAAATCTTAACAGAAATATTAAGAAATTCACCAATGTCCACCTGAAAAGGAGAGGTTCACTACTTTAAAAAGAACATTTCTGTTGATTTTTGCTTCTTGTATTAAGCAATGTTTCAATTTTTGTAAAATCTTTCTCCCTGTAGTCACTGCTTTATGCATTTCTGTCAGGAAAAGAGCACCTAATGCAAAGACAAATACCCAAAAATATCACCTGGAGATTTGAACATTCCACTTAACGTTACAACTCTTTACTGATGATTATTGCCCCATTATACAGAACTCTGAAGCTATATCTAATATGTGGAGTTTAAGTAAAGTAATATGCAATAACACAAAAGTAAAAGATGTGAGGAATAAATATAAGGGTATTAAAAAAATAAGATAACCATGCCTGTTTACTTTAAATGCGAGTTTGTGTAATTTATCCAAAGAAGCAAAGCTGGTAACACATCACGTCTGAGTAATGCATATAACTGAATGTTTGTCGCCGATGCATTTATCTGTTATGGACAGACAGAATGCCTGAAGATTATTGTGAGCACAAGAAGACCTTGGGACACCTCATGTATAAACAGTGCGCATGCACAAAAATGTTGCGTATGCCCATTTCCACACTCACATCGCGATTTTGCAAATTGGCGGCATACAGCATCAGTGCAGTGCTACTGTTCCTGTGTGGTAGTGCCGAAAACCGTTTTTTAATTTTGTTATGATATGGATTTTTCTTATACCGCAACACTGGTTTAAATAGCCTAAACAACGTTTGGAACATGGCACAGCGGGAAACTGTTTAATGGGGGACCTTTTTCACTGCTACACCACTAAACATGCATGCAACGGAGTACATGTGTTAGTGGAGGTATTGAGCGGTGAAAATAGACAGACATTCCGAAACTGAAGCTGTAGCAGACGATAAAGTTGAACATGATGACACAGAAGAACCTTTACCGAAAAAGAAGCCTTGTCTGGAGATACTTTGGTTTTAAAAGGTCGGATGTGGACCAAACAACTATTTACTGTAAATGCTGTCGAGCTAAAGTTGTCGCCAGAGGCGGCATCACGAGCAATTTGCTGCACCACCTTAGCCGCAAATATGCTTTGGAGTACCATGAATGTATGGAACTAAGATTGGCACCCTCCACGTCCTCAGGTAAAACTGAAAAAGCTAGAGGACACTCGAGTCAGACATCACTTGTAGACGCGTTTGCTAGAGGTACTGCCTACAACAAAAAAGCAAGTGGTGGATCGAGATAACCAACGCCATTACAATCCATACAGCTAACGTGCCAGTGGACAGAGATTGTTAACATTAACAGAATGTGTAGTTGGTTTACAAAAAATATTGACTATTTATTCCTTTTCTAAGACATGTTCAGTGCAATACAACTTTTGACAAGCACCTCTGGATATTTTGCTAAGTCTAAATGCCTTTTCCCCGTGACCCTGTGTTCGGATTCAGCGGGTTGGAAAATGGATGGATAAATGCCTTTTTGATTGGTTGAAAATATGTTGTCAAAATTACAGTTTAAGTTGTTTGCAAAAATTGTTCAATTAAAAAGGTTCCATATTTTGACTGCAACTGTCATGCAATGTGATTCCTTAGTGCCACTCCCTTGAAAACTATCACTTTATGGGGCCATGCAAACCTGTATTAATATTTGTGTGTACATTAAAATGTTGTTTTTAAAATGT